>NC_052323.1:38319487-38459721 GCF_016432855.1 Salvelinus namaycush | reverse complement strand
ATTGTAGACTAGTCTAGGGAGGATCATGTATTGTTGTAGACTAGTCTAGGGAGGATCATTGTGTTGTAGACTAGTCTAGGGAAGGATCATTGTGTTGTAGACTAGTCTAGGGAGGATCATTGTATTGTAGACTAGTCTAGGGAGGATCATTGTATTGTTGTAGACTAGTCTAGGGAGGATCATTGTGTTGTAGACTAGTCTAGGGAGGATCATTGTGTTGTACACTAGTCTAGGAGATCATTGTATTGTAGACTAGTCTAGAGAGGATCATTGTGTTGTAGACTAGTCTAGGAGGATCATTGTGTTGTAGACTAGTCTAGGGAGGATCATTGTATTGTTGTAGACTAGTCTAGGGAGGATCATTGTATTGTTGTAGACTAGTCTAGGGAGGATCATTGTGTTGTAGACTAGTCTAGGGAGGATCATTGTGTTGTAGACTAGTCTAGAGAGGATCATTGTGTTGTAGACTAGTCTAGGGAGGATCATTGTATTGTAGACTAGTCTAGAGAGGATCATTGTATTGTTGTAGACTAGTCTAGGGAGGATCATTGTGTTGTAGACTAGTCTAGGGAGGATCATTGTATTGTTGTAGACTAGTCTAGGGAGGATCATTGTATTGTAGACTAGTCTAGGGAGGATCATTGTGTTGTAGACTAGTCTAGAGAGGATCATTGTGTTGTAGACTAGTCTAGAGAATATCATTGTGTTGTAGACTAGTCTAGAGAGGATCATTGTATTGTAGACTAGTCTAGAGAGGATCATTGTGTTGTAGACTAGTCTAGAGAGGATCATTGTGGTGTAGACTAGTCTAGAGAGGATCATTGTGTTGTAGACTAGTCTAGGGAGGATCATTGTGGTGTAGACTAGTCTAGAGAGGATCATTGTGTTGTAGACTAGTCTAGAGAGGATCATTGTGGTGTAGACTAGTCTAGAGAGGATCATTGTGTTGTAGACTAGTCTAGAGAGGATCATTGTGTTGTAGACTAGTCTAGAGAGGATCATTGTGTTGTAGACTAGTCTAGAGAGGATCATTGTGTTGTAGACTAGTCTAGAGAATATCATTGTATTGTAGACTAGTCTAGAGAATATCATTGTATTGTAGACTAGTCTAGAGAGGATCATTGTGTTGTAGACTAGTCTAGAGAGGATCATTGTATTGTAGACTAGTCTAGAGAGGATCATTGTGTTGTAGACTAGTCTAGAGATGATCATTGTGGTGTAGACTAGTCTAGGGAGGATCATTGTGTTGTAGACTAGTCTAGGGAGGATCATTGTGTTGTAGACTAGTCTAGGGAGGATCATTGTGTTGTAGACTAGTCTAGAGAGGATCATTGTGTTGTAGACTAGTCTAGGGAGGATCATTGTATTGTTGTAGACTAGTCTAGGGAGGATCATTGTGTTGTAGACTAGTCTAGGGAGGATCATTGTGTTGTAGACTAGTCTAGGGAGGATCATTGTATTGTTGTAGACTAGTCTAGAGAGGATCATTGTGTTGTAGACTAGTCTAGGGAGGATCATTGTATTGTAGACTAGTCTAGAGAGGATCATTGTGTTGTAGACTAGTCTAGGGAGGATCATTGTGTTGTAGACTAGTCTAGGGAGGATCATTGTATTGTTGTAGACTAGTCTAGGGAGGATCATTGTGTTGTTGTAGACTAGTCTAGGGAGGATCATTGTATTGTTGTAGACTAGTCTAGGGAGGATCATTGTGTTGTAGACTAGTCTAGAGAGGATCATTGTGTTGTAGACTAGTCTAGAGAGGATCATTGTGTTGTAGACTAGTCTAGAGAGGATCATTGTAGTGTAGACTAGTCTAGGGAGGATCATTGTGTTGTAGACTAGTCTAGAGAGGATCATTGTGTTGTAGACTAGTCTAGGGAGGATCATTGTGTTGTAGACTAGTCATGGGAGGATTATTGTGTTGTAGACTAGTCTAGAGAGGATCATTGTATTGTAGACTAGTCTAGAGAGGATCATTGTGTTGTAGACTAGTCTAGAGAGGATCATTGTATTGTAGACTAGTCTAGAGAGGATCATTGTGTTGTAGACTAGTCTAGAGAGGATCATTGTGTTGTTGACTAGTCTAGAGAGGATCATGTATTGTTGTAGACTAGTCTAGAGAGGATCATGTATTGTTGTAGACTAGTCTAGGGAGGATCATGTATTGTAGACTAGTCTAGAGATGATCATTGTGTTGTAGACTAGTCTAGGGAGGATCATTGTATTGTAGACTAGTCTAGGGAGGATTATTGTGTTGTAGACTAGTCTAGGGAGGATCATTGTGTTGTAGACTAGTCTAGGGAGGATCATTGTGTTGTAGACTAGTCTAGGGAGGATCATTGTGTTGTAGACTAGTCTAGGGAGGATCATTGTATTGTTGTAGACTAGTCTAGGGAGGATCATTGTGTTGTAGACTAGTCTAGAGAGGATCATTGTGTTGTAGACTAGTCTAGAGAGGATCATTGTGTTGTAGACTAGTCTAGGGAGGATCATTGTGTTGTAGACTAGTCTAGGGAGGATCATTGTGTTGTTGTAGACTAGTCTAGAGAGGATCATTGTGTTGTAGACTAGTCTAGAGAGGATCATTGTATTGTTGTAGACTAGTCTAGAGAGGATCATTGTGTTGTAGACTAGTCTAGGGAGGATCATTGTATTGTAGACTAGTCTAGGGAGGATCATTGTGTTGTAGACTAGTCTAGGGAGGATCATTGTGTTGTAGACTAGTCTAGAGAGGATCATTGTATTGTAGACTAGTCTAGAGAGGATCATTGTATTGTTGTAGACTAGTCTAGGGAGGATCATTGTGTTGTAGACTAGTCTAGAGAGGATCATTGTATTGTTGTAGACTAGTCTAGAGAGGATCATTGTGTTGTAGACTAGTCTAGAGAGGATCATTGTGTTATAGACTAGTCTAGGGAGGATCATTGTGTTGTAGACTAGTCTAGAGAGGATCATTGTATTGTAGACTAGTCTAGAGAGGATCATTGTATTGTTGTAGACTAGTCTAGAGAGGATCATTGTGTTGTAGACTAGTCTAGGGAGGATCATTGTGTTGTAGACTAGTCTAGAGAGGATCATTGTGTTGTAGACTAGTCTAGGGAGGATCATTGTGTTGTAGACTAGTCTAGAGAGGATCATTGTGTTGTAGACTAGTCTAGGGAGGATCATTGTGGTGTAGACTAGTCTAGGGAGGATCATTGTGTTGTAGACTAGTCTAGAGAGGATCATTGTGTTGTAGACTAGTCTAGAGAGGATCATTGTGTTGTAGACTAGTCTAGAGAGGATCATTGTGTTGTATACTAGTCTAGGGAGGATCATTGTGTTGTAGACTAGTCTAGGGAGGATCATTGTATTGTAGACTAGTCTAGGGAGGATCATTGTATTGTTGTAGACTAGTCTAGAGAGGATCATTGTGTTGTAGACTAGTCTAGGGAGGATCATTGTGTTGTAGACTAGTCTAGGGAGGATCATTGTATTGTTGTAGACTAGTCTAGGGAGGATCATTGTGTTGTAGACTAGTCTAGGGAGGATCATTGTGTTGTAGACTAGTCTAGGGAGGATCATTGTGTTGTAGACTAGTCTAGAGAGGATCATTGTGTTGTAGACTAGTCTAGAGAGGATCATTGTGTTGTAGACTAGTCTAGAGAGGATCATTGTGTTGTAGACTAGTCTAGGGAGGATCATTGTATTGTAGACTAGTCTAGGGAGGATCATTGTGTTGTAGACTAGTCTAGGGAGGATCATTGTATTGTTGTAGACTAGTCTAGAGAGGATCATTGTATTGTTGTAGACTAGTCTAGGGAGGATCATTGTGTTGTAGACTAGTCTAGGGAGGATCATTGTGTTGTAGACTAGTCTAGGGAGGATCATTGTGTTGTAGACTAGTCTAGGGAGGATCATTGTGTTGTAGACTAGTCTAGAGAGGATCATTGTGTTGTAGACTAGTCTAGAGAGGATAATTGTGTTGTAGACTAGTCTAGAGAGGATCATTGTGTTGTAGACTAGTCTAGAGAGGATCATTGTGTTGTAGACTAGTCTAGAGAGGATCATTGTGTTGTTGTAGACTAGTCTAGGGAGGATCATTGTGTTGTAGACTAGTCTAGAGAGGATCATTGTGTTGTAGACTAGTCTAGAGAGGATCATTGTATTGTTGTAGACTAGTCTAGGGAGGATCATTGTGTTGTTGTAGACTAGTCTAGGGAGGATCATTGTGTTGTAGACTAGTCTAGGGAGGATCATTGTATTGTAGACTAGTCTAGGGAGGATCATTGTATTGTTGTAGACTAGTCTAGGGAGGATCATTGTGTTGTAGACTAGTCTAGGGAGGATCATTGTATTGTTGTAGACTAGTCTAGGGAGGATCATTGTGTTGTAGACTAGTCTAGGGAGGATCATTGTGTTGTAGACTAGTCTAGAGAGGATCATTGTGTTGTAGACTAGTCTAGGGAGGATCATTGTGTTGTAGACTAGTCTAGAGAGGATCATTGTGTTGTAGACTAGTCTAGGGAGGATCATTGTGTTGTAGACTAGTCTAGAGAGGATCATTGTATTGTTGTAGACTAGTCTAGGGAGGATCATTGTGTTGTAGACTAGTCTAGGGAGGATCATTGTGTTGTAGACTAGTCTAGAGAGGATCATTGTATTGTTGTAGACTAGTCTAGGGAGGATCATTGTATTGTTGTAGACTAGTCTAGGGAGGATCATTGTGTTGTAGACTAGTCTAGAGAGGATCATTGTGTTGTAGACTAGTCTAGAGAGGATCATTGTGTTGTAGACTAGTCTAGGGAGGATCATTGTATTGTAGACTAGTCTAGAGAGGATCATTGTGTTGTAGACTAGTCTAGGGAGGATCATTGTGTTGTTGTAGACTAGTCTAGAGAGGATCATTGTGTTGTAGACTAGTCTAGAGAGGATCATTGTGTTGTAGACTAGTCTAGAGAGGATCATTGTATTGTTGTAGACTAGTCTAGAGAGGATCATTGTGTTGTAGACTAGTCTAGAGAGGATCATTGTGTTGTAGACTAGTCTAGGGAGGATCATTGTATTGTTATATACTAGTCTAGGGAGGATAATTGTGTTATAGACTCGTCTAGAGAGGATCATTGTGTTGTAGACTAGTCTAGGGAGGATCATTGTATTGTTGTAGACTAGTCTAGGGAGGATCATTGTGTTGTAGACTAGTCTAGGGAGGATCATTGTGTTGTAGACTAGTCTAGAGAGGATCATTGTGTTGTAGACTAGTCTAGGGAGGATCATTGTGTTGTAGACTAGTCTAGGGAGGATCATTGTGTTGTAGACTAGTCTAGAGAGGATCATTGTGTTGTAGACTAGTCTAGGGAGGATCATTGTGTTGTAGACTAGTCTAGGGAGGATCATTGTGTTGTAGACTAGTCTAGAGAGGATCATTGTGTTGTAGACTAGTCTAGGGAGGATCATTGTATTGTTGTAGACTAGTCTAGAGAGGATCATTGTGTTGTAGACTAGTCTAGGGAGGATCATTGTGTTGTAGACTAGTCTAGGGAGGATCATTGTGTTGTAGACTAGTCTAGGGAGGATCATTGTATTGTAGACTAGTCTAGGGAGGATCATTGTGTTGTAGACTAGTCTAGAGAGGATCATTGTATTGTAGACTAGTCTAGGGAGGATCATTGTATTGTTGTAGACTAGTCTAGAGAGGATCATTGTGTTGTAGACTAGTCTAGGGAGGATCATTGTGTTGTAGACTAGTCTAGGGAGGATCATTGTGTTGTAGACTAGTCTAGGGAGGATCATTGTGTTGTAGACTAGTCTAGAGAGGATCATTGTGTTGTAGACTAGTCTAGGGAGGATCATTGTATTGTTGTAGACTAGTCTAGAGAGGATCATTGTATTGTAGACTAGTCTAGGGAGGATCATTGTATTGTTGTAGACTAGTCTAGAGAGGATCATTGTATTGTAGACTAGTCTAGAGAGGATCATTGTGTTGTAGACTAGTCTAGGGAGGATCATTGTATTGTTGTAGACTAGTCTAGAGAGGATCATTGTGTTGTTGTAGACTAGTCTAGAGAGGATCATTGTATTGTAGACTAGTCTAGGGAGGATCATTGTGTTGTAGACTAGTCTAGGGAGGATCATTGTATTGTTGTAGACTAGTCTAGAGAGGATCATTGTGTTGTAGACTAGTCTAGAGAGGATCATTGTATTGTAGACTAGTCTAGAGAGGATCATTGTGTTGTTGTAGACTAGTCTAGGGAGGATCATTGTGTTGTAGACTAGTCTAGGGAGGATCATTGTGTTGTAGACTAGTCTAGAGAGGATCATTGTGTTGTTGTAGACTAGTCTAGAGAGGATCATTGTGTTGTAGACTAGTCTAGAGAGGATCATTGTATTGTTGTAGACTAGTCTAGGGAGGATCATTGTATTGTTGTAGACTAGTCTAGAGAGGATCATTGTGTTGTAGACTAGTCTAGGGAGGATCATTGTGTTGTAGACTAGTCTAGAGAGGATAATTGTGTTGTAGACTAGTCTAGGGAGGATCATTGTGTTGTAGACTAGTCTAGGGAGGATCATTGTGTTGTAGACTAGTCTAGGGAGGATCATTGTGTTGTAGACTAGTCTAGGGAGGATCATTGTGTTGTAGACTAGTCTAGGGAGGATCATTGTATTGTTGTAGACTAGTCTAGAGAGGATCATTGTATTGTTGTAGACTAGTCTAGAGAGGATAATTGTGTTGTAGACTAGTCTAGAGAGGATCATTGTGTTGTAGACTAGTCTAGGGAGGATCATTGTGTTGTAGACTAGTCTAGGGAGGATCATTGTATTGTAGACTAGTCTAGGGAGGATCATTGTGTTGTAGACTAGTCTAGAGAGGATCATTGTGTTGTAGACTAGTCTAGGGAGGATCATTGTATTGTAGACTAGTCTAGGGAGGATCATTGTATTGTAGACTAGTCTAGAGAGGATCATTGTATTGTTGTAGACTAGTCTAGGGAGGATCATTGTATTGTTGTAGACTAGTCTAGAGAGGATCATTGTGTTGTAGACTAGTCTAGAGAGGATAATTGTGTTGTAGACTAGTCTAGGGAGGATCATTGTGTTGTAGACTAGTCTAGAGAGGATCATTGTATTGTAGACTAGTCTAGGGAGGATCATTGTGTTGTAGACTAGTCTAGGGAGGATCATTGTGTTGTAGACTAGTCTAGGGAGGATCATTGTATTGTTGTAGACTAGTCTAGAGAGGATCATTGTATTGTAGACTAGTCTAGGGAGGATCATTGTGTTGTAGACTAGTCTAGAGAGGATCATTGTGTTGTAGACTAGTCTAGGGAGGATCATTGTGTTGTAGACTAGTCTAGAGAGGATCATTGTATTGTTGTAGACTAGTCTAGAGAGGATCATTGTGTTGTAGACTAGTCTAGGGAGGATCATTGTATTGTTGTAGACTAGTCTAGGGAGGATCATTGTGTTGTAGACTAGTCTAGGGAGGATCATTGTATTGTTGTAGACTAGTCTAGAGAGGATCATTGTGTTGTAGACTAGTCTAGGGAGGATCATTGTGTTGTAGACTAGTCTAGGGAGGATCATTGTGGTGTAGACTAGTCTAGGGAGGATCATTGTGTTGTAGACTAGTCTAGAGAGGATCATTGTATTGTTGTAGACTAGTCTAGAGAGGATCATTGTGTTGTAGACTAGTCTAGGGAGGATCATTGTGTTGTAGACTAGTCTAGAGAGGATCATTGTATTGTTGTAGACTAGTCTAGAGAGGATCATTGTGTTGTAGACTAGTCTAGAGAGGATCATTGTATTGTTGTAGACTAGTCTAGGGAGGATCATTGTGTTGTAGACTAGTCTAGGGAGGATCATTGTGGTGTAGACTAGTCTAGGGAGGATCATTGTGTTGTAGACTAGTCTAGGGAGGATCATTGTGTTGTAGACTAGTCTAGGGAGGATCATTGTGTTGTAGACTAGTCTAGGGAGGATCATTGTGTTGTAGACTAGTCTAGGGAGGATCATTGTATTGTAGACTAGTCTAGAGAGGATCATTGTGTTGTAGACTAGTCTAGAGAGGATCATTGTGTTGTAGACTAGTCTAGGGAGGATCATTGTGTTGTAGACTAGTCTAGAGAGGATCATTGTATTGTAGACTAGTCTAGAGATGATCATTGTGTTGTTGTAGACTAGTCTAGGGAGGATCATTGTATTGTAGACTAGTCTAGAGATGATCATTGTGTTGTTATAGACTAGTCTAGGGAGGATCATTGTGTTGTAGACTAGTCTAGAGAGGATCATTGTGTTGTAGACTAGTCTAGAGAGGATCATTGTATAATAACAACACACTACCCTCCCCTGTGACCAATAACACTACCCTTCCCTGTGACCAATAACACTACCCTCCCCTGTGACCAATAACAACACACTACCCTCCCCTGTGACCAATAACAACACACTACCCTCCCCTGTGACCAATAACAACACACTACCCTCCCCTGTGACCAATAACACTACCCTCCCCTGTGACCAATAACAACACACTACCCTCCCCTGTGACCAATAACAACACACTACCCTCCCCTGTGACCAATAACAACACACTACCCTCCCCTGTGACCAATAACACACTACCCTCCCCTGTGACCAATAACAACACACTACCCTCCCCTGTGACCAATAACACTACCCTCCCCTGTGACCAATAACACTACCCTCCCCTGTGACCAATAACAACACACTACCCTCCCCTGTGACCAATAACAACACACTACCCTCCCCTGTGACCAATAACACTACCCTCCCCTGTGACCAATAACAACACACTACCCTCCCCTGTGACCAATAACACTACCCTCCCCTGTGACCAATAACACTACCCTCCCCTGTGACCAATAACAACACACTACCCTCCCCTGTGACCAATAGAAACACACTACCCTCCCCAAAGCAAAGAAAAAGGGATGCAGCCTGATCTGTCATAAGCAGCACCTGCCTCACAGAGCCTGGAACACTTTCCATTGGTTCAGTTCAGCTGATGGTAGACCTAGGAACCGTACCGCAAGACTACAGGCTCTCTCCCTTAGTCCCACCTTTCTTACCTTCTCTCTCCCCCTCAGCAGGCTTTCTCTCCCTTAATCCCCCCGTCTTACCTTCTCTCTCCCTTAGTCCCCCCGTCTTACCTTCTCTCTCCCTTAGTCCCCCCGTCTTACCTTCTCTCTCCCTTAGTCCCCCCGTCTTACCTTCTCTCTCCCTTAGTCCCCCCGTCTTACCTTCTCTCTCCCTTAATCCCCCCGTCTTACCTTCTCTCTCCCTTAGTCCCCCCTTCTTACCTTCTCTCTCCCTTAGTCCCCCCGTCTTACCTTCTCTCTCCCTTAGTCCCCCCGTCTTACCTTCTCTCTCCCTTAGTCCCCCCGTCTTACCTTCTCTCTCCCTTAGTCCCCCCGTCTTACCTTCTCTCTCCCTTAGTCCCCCCTTCTTACCTTCTCTCTCCCTTAGTCCCCCCGTCTTACCTTCTCTCTCCCTTAGTCCCCCCGTCTTACCTTCTCTCTCCCTTAGTCCCCCCGTCTTACCTTCTCTCTCCCTTAGTCCCCCCTTCTTACCTTCTCTCTCCCTTAGTCCCCCGTCTTACCTTCTCTCTCCCTTAATCCCCCCGTCTTACCTTCTCTCTCCCTTAGTCCCCCCGTCTTACCTTCTCTCTCCCTTAATCCCCCCGTCTTACCTTCTCTCTCCCTTAGTCCCCCCGTCTTACCTTCTCTCTCCCTTAGTCCCCCCTTCTTACGTTCTCTCTCCCTTAATCCCCCCTTCTTACCTTCTCTCTCCCTTAATCCCCCCGTCTTACCTTCTCTCTCCCTTAGTCCCCCCGTCTTACCTTCTCTCTCCCTTAGTCCCCCCGTCTTACCTTCTCTCTCCCTTAGTCCCCCCGTCTTACCTTCTCTCTCCCTTAGTCCCCCCGTCTTACCTTCTCTCTCCCTTAGTCCCCCCGTCTTACCTTCTCTCTCCCTTAGTCCCCCCGTCTTACCTTCTCTCTCCCTTAGTCCCCCCGTCTTACCTTCTCTCTCCCTTAGTCCCCCCGTCTTACCTTCTCTCTCCCTTAATCCCCCCGTCTTACCTTCTCTCTCCCTTAATCCCCCCTTCTTACCTTCTCTCTCCCTTAATCCCCCCGTCTTACCTTCTCTCTCCCTTAGTCCCCCCGTCTTACCTTCTCTCTCCCTTAATCCCCCCTTCTTACCTTCTCTCTCCCTTAGTACCCCCGTCTTACCTTCTTTGTTGTTGATTATTGTGTTGTAAATTTGTTGCTGTGAAGTTTGCTCCTCAAACTGTTGGCAAAATGTGAATTAAATATAAATGAACTAATCCATGAATTATATCCTAATTAAGCTGCTGTATGGACACCACACTCAACCATCTCTCCCTCTCTTCCGCAGAAGAAGTTAACAGCAGAGTGTGTGTTCAGAGAGCAGTTTGAGGAGAATTGGTACAACACATACGCCTCTACGCTCTACAAACACACCGACACCGGGCGCTTCTACTACGTAGCGCTCAACAAGGACGGCTCGCCACGGGAGGGGGGGAGGACTAAGAAACACCAGAAACTAACGCACTTCCTGCCTCGGCCTGTGGAGATAGAGAAGATCCCCCAGGCTTACAGAGATCTGTTCCAATACAGGTGACCAGGGTTGAGCCTGGGAGAGAGGGATGAGGAGGAGGAAAGGGAGGAGAGAGGGATGAGGAGGAGGAAAGGGAGGTGAGAGGGATGAGGAGGAGGAAAGGGATGAGGATGTGGATGTTTGGCACTAAGGACAGGACTCAGTACTCCCACTGACCTCGCTCCCCTGAGGAGGTGGATGTTTGGCACTAAGGACAGGACTCAGTACTCCCACTGACCTCGCTCCCCTGAGGAGGTGGATGTTTGGCACTAAGGACAGGACTCAGTACTCCCACTGACCTCGCTCCCCTGAGGAGGTGGATGTTTGGCACTAAGGACAGTACTCCCACTGACCTCGCTCCCCTGAGGAGGTGGATGTTTGGCACTAAGGACAGGACTCAGTACTCCCACTGACCTCGCTCCCCTGAGGAGGTGGATGTTTGGCACTAAGGACAGGACTCAGTACTCCCACTGACCTCGCTCCCCTGAGGAGGTGGATGTTTGGCACTAAGGACAGTACTCCCACTGACCTCGCTCCCCTGTCTCCAGCCCCGACCCCCTACAAAGGTGTTTATGTATTGTCCTTCCAGCCCCCCCCAAAAAAACTCCCGTTCCTCCGAGGACCAACGACCAGAGAGATAAACATAGCTTGTGTTGCTGGACATTAACTCTCTGAAAGGGCTGTTTGACCTCAGAGGGGTCAGAGCAGTGGAGATGCTCTTCTCTCTAGCCACTGAGGAGAGAGGGGGGGGGGGGTCCTACTACAGGGAGGTGTCATTGGGCCCATAAGACCTCACTCTGGAGGAGAGCACAGAGTCGAGCGGAGGAGATAATCTCTTCACTAAACGGATAGGAGAGAGAGATGAAGGGAGAAAGACTGGACTGGCGTCAGGCCTGTATGACTGCCTAACCCACCCTGGGATAACCGCAGGTTAAAACCACCTGAACCACTAACCACCTGAAGAAGACAAAGACTTTTCCTGATGAGAACCACTTTTATACATAATAAGATACTTAACCAGCATTCACTGCAAATATAAAAAGGGTTTGGGGTTAGTCCTCATCAGTTGGAGTAGGGGGTCTGAGGACTAGTCATGAACAAGTAATGGAAAGTTGATCAGACTAACTGAGATGACCAGTGGACACTACTCTAGCCAAGCCATTCACCACAGCAACCAGAGAACTCCAGGGAGCGAGGGAGGGATTGACCAATGGAAGTTGAGAGAATGTCAGAGTGTTCTAAAGCAACGTGTAGAGAGAACTCATCTTCTGACTAGTCATTGTGATGTCAGAGTGTTCTAAAGCAATGTGTAGAGAACTCATCTTCTGACTAGTCATTGTGATGTCAGAGTGTTCTAAATCAACGTGTAGAGAACTCATCTTCTGACTAGTCATTGTGATGTCAGAGTGTTCTAAATCAACGTGTAGAGAACTCATCTTCTGACTAGTCATTGTGATGTCAGAGTGTTCTAAATCAACGTGTAGAGAACTCATCTTCTGACTAGTCATTGTGATGTCAGAGTGTTCTAAATCAACGTGTAGAGAACTCATCTTCTGACTAGTCATTGTGATGTCAGGGCTGAGCTGGAGAGAGAGAGAGAGTACACTACTACCTAGTATGTATATGTGATGGAGACAGATTGGCCATGAGGGAGTATCCAGGTGAAACAGGGTTGGCAGAACTTGGCACATAAGTTATATGATCAATGTAAAGAGATGTGACAAGCTGAGATACATGTAAAACTTATTGCCTATGTGATAAATGTAAAACATTAATACAATAGGACAGTCAAGGACATGGATGGTGCAGCTAGACTGCATTTCAATGAAATACCTATGACAATGAATGAGAAATCATGAAAAGAATAGGCTTGTATTGAGACAAACTAAAGATAGTTCCTAACTTTTAGGAACAGGCAAAGAGAAAAAATCTGACAATGTAAGACATAGGAAGATGAAAGAGCACTTACTATTTGCCTCTACAGGGTCAAATTGACTGCCCCCCTAGCAGGCCAACCAAACAGCCTTCTCCTCTCTGATACAGATTACCCTCACACTCATAATAGTAGCAGAAGTTGGGGCATCTAGAAAGACTAGAAGATGCTGTATGTAGACTACAGTGAGGTTACACTACTAGACTACAGTGAGATTACACTACCAGACTACAGTGAGATTACACTACCAGACTACAGTGAGGTTACACTACCAGACTACAGTGAGGTTACACTACCAGACTACAGTGAGGTTACACTACCAGACGACAGTGAGGTTACACTACCAGACGACAGTGAGGTTACACTACCAGACGACAGTGAGGTTACACTACCAGACGACAGTGAGGTTACACTACCAGACGACAGTGAGGTTACACTACCAGACGACAGTGAGGTTACACTACCAGACGACAGTGAGGTTACACTACCAGACTACAGTGAGGTTACACTACCAGACTACAGTGAGGTTACACTACCAGACTACAGTGAGGTTACACTACCAGACTACAGTGAGGTTACACTACCAGATTACAGTGAGGTTACACTACCAGATTACAGTGAGGTTACACTACCAGACCACAGTGAGGTTACACTACCAGACCACAGTGAGGTTACACTACCAGACCACAGTGAGGTTACACTACCAGACCACAGTGAGGTTACACTACCAGACCACAGTGAGGTTACTCTACCAGACCACAGTGAGGTTACACTACCAGACCACAGTGAGGTTACACTACCAGACCACAGTGAGGTTACACTACCAGACCACAGTGAGGTTACACTACCAGACTACAGTGAGGTTACACTACCAGACTACAGTGAGGTTACACTACCAGACTACAGTGAGGTTACACTACCAGACTACAGTGAGGTTACACTACTAGACTACAGTGAGGTTACACTACCAGACTACAGTGAGGTTACACTACCAGACTACAGTGAGGTTACACTACCAGACTACAGTGAGGTTACACTACCAGACTACAGTGAGGTTACACTACCAGACTACAGTGAGGTTACACTACCAGACTACAGTGAGGTTACACTACCAGACTACAGTGAGGTTACACTACCAGACTACAGTGAGGTTACACTACCAGACTACAGTGAGGTTACACTACCAGACTACAGTGAGGTTACACTACCAGACTACAGTGAGGTTACACTACCAGACTACAGTGAGGTTACACTACCAGACTACAGTGAGGTTACACTACCAGACTACAGTGAGGTTACACTACCAGACTACAGTGAGGTTACACTACCAGACTACAGTGAGGTTACACTACCAGACTACAGTGAGGTTACACTACCAGACGACAGTGAGGTTACACTACCAGACGACAGTGAGGTTACACTACCAGACGACAGTGAGGTTACACTACCAGACGACAGTGAGGTTACACTACCAGACGACAGTGAGGTTACACTACCAGACGACAGTGAGGTTACACTACCAGACGACAGTGAGGTTACACTACCAGACGACAGTGAGGTTACACTACCAGACGACAGTGAGGTTACACTACCAGACGACAGTGAGGTTACACTACCAGACTACAGTGAGGTTACACTACCAGACTACAGTGAGGTTACACTACCAGACTACAGTGAGGTTACACTACCAGACTACAGTGAGGTTACACTACCAGACTACAGTGAGGTTACACTACCAGACTACAGTGAGGTTACACTACCAGACTACAGTGAGGTTACACTACCAGACTACAGTGAGGTTACACTACTAGACTACAGTGAGGTTACACTACCAGACTACAGTGAGGTTACACTACCAGACTACAGTGAGGTTACACTACCAGACTACAGTGAGGTTACACTACCAGACTACAGTGAGGTTACACTACCAGACTACAGTGAGGTTACACTACCAGACTAGTGAGGTTACACTACCAGACTACAGTGAGGTTACACTACTAGACTACAGTGAGGTTACACTACCAGACTACAGTGAGGTTACACTACTAGACTACAGTGAGGTTACACTACCAGACTACAGTGAGGTTACACTACCAGACTACAGTGAGGTTACACTACTAGACTACAGTGAGGTTACACTACTAGACTACAGTGAGGTTACACTACCAGACTACAGTGAGGTTACACTACCAGACTACAGTGAGGTTACACTACCAGACGACAGTGAGGTTACACTACCAGACGACAGTGAGGTTACACTACCAGACGACAGTGAGGTTACACTACCAGACTACAGTGAGGTTACACTACAGTGAGGTTACACTACCAGACTACAGTGAGGTTACACTACCAGACTACAGTGAGGTTACACTACCAGACTACAGTGAGGTTACACTACCAGACTACAGTGAGGTTACACTACTAACCTCACAGCTTTAGAATAGAGGGAGAGCTTTAGAACAGAGGGAGAGCTGTAGAACAGAGGGAGAGCTTTAGAACAGAGTGAGAGCTTTAGAACAGAGGGAGAGGTTTAGAATATAGGGAGAGCTCTAGAACAGAGGGAGAGCTGTAGAACAGAGGGAGAGCTGTAGAACAGAGGGAGAGCTTTAGAACAGAGGGAGAGCTTTAGAATAGAGGGAGAGCTTTAGAACAGAGGGAGAGCTTTAGAATAGAGGGAGAGCTTTAGAATAGAGGGAGAGCTTTAGAACAGAGGGAGAGCTTTAGAACAGAGTGAGAGCTTTAGAACAGAGGGAGAGCTTTAGAATAGAGGGAGAGCTTTAGAACAGAGGGAGAGCTTTAGAACAGAGGGAGAGCTTTAGAACAGAGGGAGAGCTTTAGAACAGAGGGAGAGCTTTAGAACAGAGTGAGAGCTTTAGAATAGAGGGAGAGCTGTAGAACAGAGAATAGAACAGAGGGAGAGCTTTGGAACGGAGGGAGAGCTTTAGAACAGAGGGAGAGCTTTGGAACGGAGGGAGAGCTTTAGAACAGAGGGAGAGCTGTAGAACGGAGGGAGAGCTTTGGAACGGACAGACGGGGAGAGACAGAGTGACTTGTAATGTTCAGCCTGTACTAAGGAACATTATTAAAATACAACCAGCTGAGATGGACATATGAATGATCCTATTTATGAGATGTACTATATATTTATTTTATTACATATAAAGTATAAATATAAATCTATATTCTATTTATTTATTGCAAAGACTCTATTTTGTAATGAACTTGAAGTTATCACAACTGTAGATTCTACTGAAAACTGTTATTAAATGAATTTGGCAATAAAATTGTCCTGCTGTTGAGTGTTCACTGTGAGAGCTTGGATACAGATGTTCTGTCCTGATTTAAATCAGATATTTCCAATCCATGAGAGTCTATCGATGAGTTCTTAAATAACTTCCTCCATTGTTATGCATATCTTATTTTTTCATATCACACCAAGAGAGACACAGCACTACATAGAGAGAGACCTAAGACAACATAGCAAAGCAGCAACACATGACAACACAGCATGGTAGCAACACAACATGTCAACAACATGGTAGCAAAACAACATGTCAACAACATGGTAGCAACGCAACATGTCAACAACATGGTAGCAACACAACATGGTAGCAGCACAAAACATGGTACAAACATTATTGGGTACAGAAAACAGCACAAAGGGCAAGAAAGTAGAGACAACAATACATCACACAAAGCAGCCACAACTGTCAGTAAGAGTGTCCATGGTTGAGTCTTTGAATGAAGAGATGGAGATGCTTGTTGCAGCTCGTTCCAGTCGCTAGCTGCAGCGAACTGAAAAGAGGAGCGACCCAGGGATGTGTGTGCTTTGGGGACCTTTAACAGAATGTAACTGGCAGAACGGGTGTTGTATGTGGAGGATGAGGGCTGCGGTAGATATCTCAGATAGAGGGGAGTGAGGCCTAAGAGGGTTTTATAAATAAGCATCAACCAGTGGGTCTTGCGACAGGTTTACAGAGATGACCAGTTTACAGAGGAGTATAGAGTACAGTGATGTGTCCAAAAATGAGAATTGTTGGCAAATCTGATGGCCGGATGGTAAAGAACATCTAGCCGCTCGAGAGCACCCTTACCTGCCGAACTATAAATTATGTCTCCGTAATCTAGCATGGGTAGGATGGTCATCTGAATCAGGGTTAGTTTGGCAGCTGGGGTGAAAGAGGAGTGATTACGATAGAGGAAACCAAGTCTAGATTTAACTTTAGCCTGCAGCTTTGATATGTGCTGAGAGAAGGACAGTGCACCGTCTAGCCATACTCCCAAGTACTTGTATGAGGTGACTACCTCAAACTCTAAACCCTCAGAGGTAGTAATCACACCTGTTGGGAGAGGGGCGTTCTTCTTACCAAACCACATGACCTTTGTTTTGGAGGTGTTCAGAACAAGGTTAAGGGCAGAGAAAAGCTTATTGGACACTAAGAAAGCTTTGTTGTAGAGCATTTAACACAAAATCCTGGGAAGGGGCAGCTGAGTATAAGACTATCATCTGCATATAAATGGATGAGAGTGCTTCCTACTGCCTGAGCTATGTTGTTGATGTAAATTGAGATGAGCGTGGGGCCTAGGATTGAGCCTTGTGGTACTCCCTTGGTGACAGGCAGTGGCTGAAACAGCAGATTTTCTGACTTTATACACTGACCTCTGTGAGAGAGGTAGTTAGCAAACCAGGCCAAAGACCCCTCAGAGACATCAATACTCCTTAACCGGCCCACAAGAATGGAATGGTCTAGCGTATCAAAAGCTTTGGCCAAGTCAATAAAAATAGCAGCACAACATTGCTTAGAATCAAGGTCAATGGTGACATCATTGAGGACCTTTAAGGTTGCAGTGACACGTCCATAACCTGAGCAGAAACCAGATTGCATACCAGAGAGAATACTACAGACATCAAGAAAGCCAGTCAGTTGATTATTGACAAGTTTTTCCAACACTTTTGATGACAGGATAAACAGAAATTGGGGCTAGCAAGAGTAGATGGGCCAGGGTGTGCATGCACATTTCCAGATATCATCAGCAGTAATACAACCAAGGCACGGCAGAGGACAGGGAGAGCTCTGCAGTGCTGATTAATGACATCGGAATGTGCACCAGATGGCAACAGATCATATTGTACAGCAATTTCATCAGGTAACATGAAAACAAAGCCAGCGAGAGGTGGTTAGAATAGGATGGGAGGCCAAAAGTCCGTGTAACCAATAGAGAGTCAGAGTCCCGAGTGTGGGAACAAACATAGTCTGTAAAGAAAGTTTGTAGTCAACAAAGTATATAGGAGTCATGAAGCAAATAGCAAAATGCACAATCATTAAAAAATATATATAACGACTTGGGGCTAGCCATTGTAAGTTCAGAGTCACTCACCCCAACAGTGTCTGAGTGCTGGAGGGGAGCGAATGCTCGGGAGAGAGGGGTGAGTGTGGTGGGTGTACCTGTACCAGACAGGGGGAGACCGGCCAGGACAGACAGTGAACAGAGAGGGGCGAGTGTGGTGGGGGTACCTGTACCAGACAGGGGGAGACGGGCCAGGGCAGACGGTGAACAGAGAGGGGGGAGTGTGGTGGGGGTACCTGTACCAGACAGGGGGAGACGGGCCAGGGCAGACGGAGAACAGAGAGGGGGGAGTGTGGTGGGGGTACCTGTACCAGACAGGGGGAGACGGGCCAGGGCAGACGGAGAACAGATCGCCAGGTGGAATGCAAGCAGCAGTGCAGCAGGCAACAAGAGGAGGTGTCACACACACACATGGAAGAAGCTTTTATTTCTGGAGTCAGATTTCTTGTAGAAAATGCCGGTGATGGTCTTTGAACAGCAGGAGGGGGCTTCAGAGGACGCTTCAAAGACTCCTTTGTACTTTATGGGATGTTAACCAGGTCCTGTATGTCTCAGAGCCCTGGAGTGCTGGTCTAGGATCAGGTTGTCCATAATGGTCTGAGGTGTGTCTCTCCACTCCTGTGAGGTGTGTCTCTCCACTCCTGTGAGGTGTGTCTCTCCACTCCTGTGAGGTGTGTCTCTCCACTCCTGTGAGGTGTGTCTCTCCACTCCTGTGAGGTGTGTCTCTCCACTCCTGTGAGGTGTGTCTCTCCACTCCTGTGAGGTGTGTCTCTCCACTCCTGTGAGGTGTGTCTCTCCACTCCTGTGAGGTGTGTCTCTCCACTCCTGTGAGGTGTGTCTCTCTACTCCTGTGAGGTGTGTCTCTCTACTCCTGTGAGGTGTGTCTCTCTACTCCTGTGAGGTGTGTCTCTCTACTCCTGTGAGGTGTGTCTCTCTACTCCTGTGAGGTGTGTCTCTCTACTCCTGTGAGGTGTGTCTCTCTACTCCTGTGAGGTGTGTCTCTCTACTCCTGTGAGGTGTGTCTCTCTACTCCTGTGAGGTGTCTCTCTACTCCTGTGAGGTGTCTCTCTACTCCTGTGAGGTGTCTCTCCACTCCTGTGAGGTGTCTCTCTACTCCTGTGAGGTGTGTCTCTCCACTCCTGTGAGGTGTGTCTCTCTACTCCTGTGAGGTGTCTCTCTACTCCTGTGAGGTGTCTCTCTACTCCTGTGAGGTGTCTCTCTACTCCTGTGAGGTGTCTCTCCACTCCTGTGAGGTGTCTCTCCACTCCTGTGAGGTGTCTCTCCACTCCTGTGAGGTGTGTCTCTCTACTCCTGTGAGGTGTCTCTCTACTCCTGTGAGGTGTGTCTCTCTACTCCTGTGAGGTGTGTCTCTCTACTCCTGTGAGGTGTGTCTCTCTACTCCTGTGAGGTGTGTCTCTACTCCTGTGAGGTGTGTCTCTCTACTCCTGTGAGGTGTGTCTCTCTACTCCTGTGAGGTGTGTCTCTCTACTCCTGTGAGGTGTGTCTCTCTACTCCTGTGAGGTGTGTCTCTCTACTCCTGTGAGGTGTGTCTCTCTACTCCTGTGAGGTGTGTCTCTCTACTCCTGTGAGGTGTGTCTCTCTACTCCTGTGAGGTGTGTCTCTCTACTCCTGTGAGGTGTGTCTCTCTACTCCTGTGAGGTGTGTCTCTCTACTCCTGTGAGGTGTGTCTCTCTACTCCTGTGAGGTGTGTCTCTCTACTCCTGTGAGGTGTGTCTCTCTACTCCTGTGAGGTGTCTCTCCACTCCTGTGAGGTGTCTCTCCACTCCTGTGAGGTGTCTCTCTACTCCTGTGAGGTGTCTCTCTACTCCTGTGAGGTGTCTCTCTACTCCTGTGAGGTGTCTCTCTACTCCTGTGAGGTGTCTCTCTACTCCTGTGAGGTGTCTCTCTACTCCTGTGAGGTGTGTCTCTCCACTCCTGTGAGGTGTGTCTCTCCACTCCTGTGAGGTGTGTCTCTCCACTCCTGTGAGGTGTGTCTCTCCACTCCTGTGAGGTGTGTCTCTCCACTCCTGTGAGGTGTGTCTCTCTACTCCTGTGAGGTGTGTCTCTCTACTCCTGTGAGGTGTGTCTCTCTACTCCTGTGAGGTGTGTCTCTCTACTCCTGTGAGGTGTGTCTCTCTACTCCTGTGAGGTGTCTCTCCACTCCTGTGAGGTGTCTCTCCACTCCTGTGAGGTGCAAAACGGCAAACCCCACCCATCTGACATTCCAGGAAGGCTTTTTAAAAATGTATTTTTTACTTTTATTTATTCAGGGGAGGCCAATGGAGATCAGGGTCTCACATAAAAGAAAAAAGAACTACAAGATACAAGATGGAATAACAAGATGGAATGACAAGTACATTCCATAGAACATCACAGCCTTCATCAATCTGTCCAGTGTCTGTGTTCTTTTGCCCATCTTAATCTTTTATTTTTATTTTCAAGTCTGAGATATGGCTTTTTCTTTTCAACTCTGCCTAGAAGGCCAGCATCCCGGAGTCGCCTCTTCACTGTTGACGTTGAGAGTAGTGTTTTGAGGGTACTATTTAATGAAGCTGCCAGTTGAGAACTTGTGAGGCGTCTGTTTCTCAAACTAGACACTCTAGTGTACTTGTCCTCTTGCTCGGTTGTGCACCGGGGCCTCCCACTCCTTTTTCTATTCTGGTTAGAGCTGTTCTGTGAAGGGAGTAGTACATAGCGTTGTACGAGATCTTCAGTTTCTTGGCAATTTCTCGCATGGAATAGCCATCATTTCTCAGAACAAGAACAGACTGACGAGTTTAAGAAGAAAGTTCTTTGTTTCTGGCCATTTTGAGCCTGTAATCGAACCCACAAATGATGATGTTCCAGATACTCAACTAGTCTAAAGGAGGCCAGTTTTATTGCTTCTTTCATCAAAACAACAGTTTTCAGCTATGCTAACAGCCCTCAGTCCCGCTCCAAATGCCTTGGATAGCTCTTTTGTCCCACCCCACACAGATGCAGAGAACTCACCTGGCTTAACTCGTGCCTCCAGAGACGAAACCTCTCTCATTGTCACTCTATGTTTTACCTCCACTGTACTCACATCCTACCATACCATTGTCTGTACATTATTCACTGAACCTATTAAACCACGCCCAGAAATCTGCTGCTTTTATTCTCTGTCCCCAACGCACTAGACAACCAGTTCTTTTAGCCTTTAGCCGTACCCTACTCCTCCTCTGTTCCTTTGGTGATGTAGAGGTTAACCCAGGCCCTGTAGCCCCCAGTTCCACTCCTATTCCCCAGGCGCCATCATTTGTTGACTTCTGTAACAGTAAAAGCCGTGGTTTCATGCATGTTAACATCAGAAGCCTCCTCCCTAAGTTTGTTCTATTCACTGCCTTAGCACACTCCGCCAACGCTGATGTCCTAGCCATGTCTGAATCCTGGCTTAGGAAGGCCACCAAAAATTCTGAAATTTCCACCCCTAACTATAACATTTTCCGCCAAGATAGAACTGCCAACGGGGGTGGAGTTGCAATCTACTGCAGAGATAGCCTGCAGAGTTCTGTCTTGCTATCCAGGTCTGTGCCCAAACAGTTCAAGCTTCTACTTTTAAAAATCCACCTTTCCAGAAATAAGTCTCTCACTGTTACCGCTTGTTATAGACCCCCCCTCAGCCCCCAGCTGTGCCCTGGACACCATAAGTGAATTAATTGCCCACCATTTATCTTCAGAGTTCGTACTGTTAGGTGACCTAAACTGGGATATGCTTAACACCCCAGCCGCCCTACAATCGAAGCCAGATGCCCTCAATCTCACACAAATTATCAAGGAACCTACCAGGTACAACCCTAAATCCGTAAACACGGACACCCTCATCCTGACCAACCTGCCCTCTAAATTCACCTCTGCTGTCTTCAACCAGGATCTCAGCGATCACTGCCTCATTGCCTGCGTCCGTAATGAGTCCGCGGTCAAACGACCACCCCTCATCACAGTCAAACGCTCCCTAAAACACTTCAGCGAGCAGGCCTTTCTAATCGACCTGGCCCGGGTATCCTGGAAGGATATTGATCTCATTCCGTCAGTAGAGGATGCCAGGTTATTCTTTAAAAGTGCTTTCCTCACCATCTTAAATAAGCATGCCCCATTCAAAAAAATTGAACTAAGAACAGATATAGCCCTTGGTTCACTCCAGACTTGACTGCCGTTGACCAGCACAAAAACATCCTGTGGCCTAATGCATTAGCATCGAATAGTCCCCGCGATATGCAACTTTTCAGGGATGTTAGGAACCAATATAAACAGGCAGTTAGGAAAGCAAAGGCTAGCTTTTTCAGACAGAAATTTGCATCCTGTAGCACAAACTCCAAAAAGTTCTGGGACACTGTAAAGTCCATGGAGAATAAGAGCACCTCTTCCCAGCTGCCCACTGCACTGAGGCTAGGTAACACTGTCACCACCGATAAATCTACGATAATCGAGAATTTCAAAAAGCTTTTTCTACAGCTGGCCATGCTTTCCACCTGGCTACCCCTACCCCGGTCAACAGCTCTGCACCTCCCCACAGCAACTTGCCCAAGCCTCCCCCACTTCTCCTTCACCCAAATCCAGATAGCTGATGTTCTGAAAGAGCTGCAAAATCTGGACCCCTACAAATCAGCTGGGCTAGACAATCTGGACCCTCTCTTTCTAAAAATTATCCACCGAAATTGTTGCAATCCCTATTACTAGCCTGTTCAATCTCTCTTTCTTATTGTCTGAGATCCCTAAAGATTGGAAAGCTGCCGCGGTCATCTCCCTCTTCAAAAGGGGGATGAGGGAGAAGGTACGAATCCCATCGTACCTTCTCCTCTATGCAATCTGGTTTCCGAGCTGGTCATGGGTGCACCTCAGCCACGCTCAAGGTCCTAAACAATATCATAACCGCCATCGATAAAAGACAATACTGTGCAGCCGTCTTCATCGACCTGGCCAAGGCTTTCGACTCTGTCAATCACCGCATTCTTATTGGCAGACTCAACAGCCTTGGTTTCTCAAATGACTGCCTCGCCTGGTTCACCAACTACTTCTCAGATAGAGCTCAGTGTGTCAAACCGGAGGGCCTGTTGTCCGGACCTCTGGCAGTCTCTATGGGGGTGCCACAGGGTTCAATTCTCTGGCCGACTCTTTTCTCTGTATTCATCATTGATGTCACACTTGCTGCTGGTGATTCTCTGATCCACCTCTACGCAGAAAACACCATTCTGTGTACTTCTGGCCCTTCTTTGGACACTGTGTTAACAAACCCCCAGACGAGCTTCAATGCCATACAACACTCTTTCCGTGGCCCCCCACTGCTCTTGAATGCAAGTAAAACAAAAAGCATGCTCTTTAACCGATCGCTGCCCGCACCCGTCCGCCCGTCTAGAATCACTACTCTGGACGGTTCTGACTTAGAATATGTGGACAACTACAAATACCTAGTTGTCCAATCCAAAATGAAATCTAGAATCGGCTTCCTATTTTATAACAAAGCATCCTTCACTCATACTGTCAAACATACCCTCGTAAAACTGACCCTCCTACCGATCCTTGACATCGGCGATGTCATTTACAAAATAGCCTCCAACACTCTACTCAACAAATTGAATGTAGTCTATCCCAGTCCCATCCGTTTTGTCACCAAATACTACCCACCACTGCGACCTGTATGCTCTCGTTGGCTGGGCCTCGCTTCAAATTCGTCGCTAAACCCACTGGCTCCAGGTCATCTATAAGTCTTTGCTAGGTAAAGCCCCACCTTATCTCAGCTCATTGGTCACCATAGCAGCACCCACCCGTAGCACTCGCTTCAGCAGCTATATTTCAATGGTTATCCCCAAAGCCAACTCCTCCTTTGGCCGCCTTTCTGTCCAGTTCTCTGCTGCCAATGACTGGAACGAATTGCAAAAATCACTGAAGCTGGAGTCTTATATCTCCCTCGCTAACATTAAGCATCAGCTGTCAGAGCAGCTTACCGATCATTGCACCTGTTCACAGCCCATCTGTAAATAGCCCACCCAACTACCTCACTACCTCTAAGTGACCCCAATATAGTCTAGTGAGTGTGTATATATAGTCTAGTGAGTGAATATATAGTGTGTGTATAGTCTAGTGAGTGTATATATAGTGTGTGTATAGTCTAGTGAGTGTATATATAGTCTAGTGAGTGTATATATAGTCTAGTCAGTGTGTATATAGTGTGTGTATAGTCTAGTGAGTGTATATATAGTCTAGTGAGTGTGTATATAGTCTGTGTAAAGTCTAATGAGTGTGTATATATAGTCTAGTGAGTGAATATATAGTCTAGTGAGTGTGTATATAGTGTGTATATAGTCTAGTGAGTGTATATATAGTCTAGTCAGTGTGTATATAGTGTGTGTATAGACTAGTGAGTGTATATATAGTCTAGTGAGTGTGTATATAGTGTGTAAATAGTCTAGTGAGTGTCTATATAGTCCAGTGAGTGTGTATAAAGTCTAGTGAGTGTGTATATAGTGCGTATATATAGTCTAGTGAGTGTGTATATAGTCTAGTGAGTGTTTATATAGTCTAGTGAGTGTATATATAGTTTTGTGAGTGTGTATATAGTGTGTATATACAGTCTAGTGAGTGTATATATAGTGTGTTTATAGTCTAGTGGGTATATATAGTATGTATATAGTCTTGTGAGTGTGTATATAGTGTGTGTATAGTCTAATGAGTGTATATATAGTCTAGTGAGTGAATATATAGTCTAGTGAGTGAATATATAGTCTAGTGAGTGAATATATAGTCTAGTGAGTGAATATATAGTCTAGTGAGTGTATATATAGTCTAGTGAGTGAATATATAGTCTAGTGAGTGAATATATAGTCTAGTGAGTGTATATATAGTCTAGTGAGTGTATATATAGTCTAGAGAGTGTATATATAGTGTGTGTAGAGTCTAGTGAGTGAATATATAGTCTAGTGAGTGTATATTTAGTCTAGTGAGTGAATATATAGTCTAGAGAGTGTGTATATAGTCTAGTGAGTGAATATATAGTCTAGTGAGTGAATATATAGTCTAGTGAGTGAATATATAGTCTAGTGAGTGAATATATAGTCTAGTGAGTGCATATATAGTCTAGTGAGTGTATATATAGTCTAGAGAGTGTATATATAGTGTGTGTAGAGTCTAGTGAGTGAATATATAATCTAGTGAGTGTATATTTAGTCTAGTGAGTGTATATATAGTCTAGTGAGTGAATATATAGTCTAGTGAGTGAATATAGTCTAGTGAGTGAATATATAGTCTAGTGAGTGAATATATAGTCTAGTGAGTGTATATATAGTCTAGTGAGTGTATATAGTGTGTATATAGTCTAGAGAGTGTGTATATAGTCTAGTGAGTGAATATATAGTCTAGTGAGTGAATATATAGTCTAGTGAGTGCATATATAGTCTAGTGAGTGTATATATAGTCTAGAGAGTGTATATATAGTGTGTGTAGAGTCTAGTGAGTGAATATATAGTCTAGTGAGTGTATATTTAGTCTAGTGAGTGTATATATAGTCTAGTGAGTGTATATATAGTCTAGTGAGTGAATATATAGTCTAGTGAGTGAATATATAGTCTAGTGAGTGTATATATAGTCTAGTGAGTGTATATATAGTCTAGAGAGTGTATATATAGTGTGTGTAGAGTCTAGTGAGTGAATATATAGTCTAGTGAGTGTATATTTAGTCTAGTGAGTGTATATATAGTCTAGTGAGTGTATATATAGTGTGTGTATAGTCTAGTGAGTGAATATGTAGTGTGTGTATAGTCTAGTGAGTGTATATATAGTCTAGTGAGTGTATATATAGTCTAGTGAGTGTATATATAGTCTAATGAGTGTATATATAGTCTAATGAGTGTATATATAGTCTAGTGAGTGTATATATAGTCTATTGAGTGTATATATAGTGTGTGTATAGTCTAGTGAGTGTATATATAGTCTAGTGAGTGTATATTTAGTCTAGTGAGTGTATATTTAGTCTAGTGAGTGTATATAGTCTAGTGAGTGTATATAGTATGTATATAGTCTTGTGAGTGTGTATATAGTGTGTAAATAGTCTAGTGAGTGTATATATAGTGTGTATATAGTCTAGTAAGTGTATATATAGTCTAGTGAGTGTGTATATAGTGTATATATAGTCTAGTGAGTGTATATATAGTGTGTATATAGTCTAGTAAGTGTATATATAGTCTAGTGAATATATATAGTATGTATATAGTCTTGTGAGTGTGTATATAGTGTGTAAATAGTCTAGTGAGTGTATATATAGTGTGTATATAGTCTAGTAAGTGTATATATAGTCTCGTGAGTGTATGTATAGTGTGTATATAGTCTAGTGAGTGTGTATGTAGTGTGTAAATAGTCTAGTGAGTGTATATATAGTGTGTATATAGTCTAGTAAGTGTATATATAGTCTAGTGAGTATATATAGTATGTATATAGTCTTGTGAGTGTGTAAATAGTCTAGTGAGTGTATATATAGTGTGTATATAGTCTAGTAAGTGTATATATAGTCTAGTGAGTGTATGTATAGTGTGTATATAGTCTAGTGAGTGTGTGTATATAGTCTAGTGAGTGTATATATAGTCTAGTGAGTGTGTATATAGTGTGTATATATACATTTACATTTAAGTCATTTAGCAGACGCTCTTATCCAGAGCGACTTACAAGTACATACATTCATACTTTTTTGTACTGGCCCCCCGTGGGAATCGAACCCACAACCCTGGCGTTGCAAGCGCCGTGCTCTACCAACTGAGCCACACTCTAGTGAGTGTATATATAGTCTAGTGAGTGTGTATATAGTCTAGCGAGTGTGTATATAGTCTAGTGAGTGAATATATAGTCTAGTGAGTGAGTATATAGTCTAGTGAGTGAGTATATAGTCTAGTGAGTGTATATATGGTCTAGTGAGTGTACATATAGTGTATATATAGTCTAGTGAGTGTGTATATAGTCTATTGAGTGTATATATAGTGTGTATATATAGTCTAGTGAGTGAATATATAGTCTAGTGAGTGTATATATAGTCTAGTGAGTGAATATATAGTCTAGTGAGTGAATATATAGTCTAGTGAGTGAATATATAGTCTAGTGAGTGAATATATAGTCTAGTGAGTGTATATATAGTCTAGTGAGTGTATATATAGTCTAGTGAGTGTATATAGTGTGTATATAGTCTAGAGAGTGTGTATATAGTCTAGTGAGTGAATATATAGTCTAGTGAGTGAATATATAGTCTAGTGAGTGAATATATAGTCTAGTGAGTGCATATATAGTCTAGTGAGTGTATATATAGTCTAGAGAGTGTATATATAGTGTGTGTAGAGTCTAGTGAGTGAATATATAGTCTAGTGAGTGTATATTTAGTCTAGTGAGTGTATATTTAGTCTAGTGAGTGTATATATAGTCTAGTGAGTGAATATATAGTCTAGTGAGTGAATATATAGTCTAGTGAGTGTATATATAGTGTGTGTAGAGTCTAGTGAGTGAATATATAATCTAGTGAGTGTATATTTAGTCTAGTGAGTGTATATATAGTCTAGTCAGTGTGTATATAGTGTGTGTATAGTCTAGTGAGTGTATATATAGTCTAGTCAGTGTGTATATAGTGTGTGTATAGTCTAGTGAGTGTATATATAGTCTAGTGAGTGTGTATATAGTGTGTGTATATAGTCTAGTGAGTGTATATATAGTCTAGTGAGTGTATATATAGTCTAGTGAGTGTATATATAGTCTAGTGAGTGAATATATAGTCTAGTGAGTGAATATATAGTCTAGTGAGTGTATATATAGTCTAGTGAGTGTGTATATAGTGTGTATATAGTCTAGTGAGTGTATATATAGTCTAGTGAGTGTATATATAGTCTAGTGAGGGTATATATAGTCTAGTGAGTGAATATATAGTCTAGTGAGTGAATATATAGTCTAGTGAGTGTATATATAGTCTAGTGAGTGTATATATAGTCTAGTGAGTGTATATATAGTCTAGTGAGTGTATATATAGTCTAGTGAGTGTATATATAGTCTAGTGAGTGTATATATAGTCTAGTGAGTGAATATATAGTCTAGTGAGTGTATATATAGTCTAGTGAGTGTATATATAGTCTAGTGAGTGTTTATATAGTCTAGTGAATATATATAGTATGTATATAGTCTTGTGAGTGTGTATATAGTGTGTAAATAGTCTAGTGAGTGTCTATATAGTCCAGTGAGTGTGTATAAAGTCTAGTGAGTGTGTATATAGTGCGTATATATAGTCTAGTGAGTGTGTATATAGTCTAGTGAGTGTTTATATAGTCTAGTGAGTGTATATATAGTTTTGTGAGTGTGTATATAGTGTGTATATACAGTCTAGTGAGTGTATATATAGTGTGTTTATAGTCTAATGGGTATATATAGTATGTATATAGTCTTGTGAGTGTGTATATAGTGTGTGTATAGTCTAATGAGTGTATATATAGTCTAGTGAGTGAATATATAGTCTAGTGAGTGAATATATAGTCTAGTGAGTGAATATATAGTCTAGTGAGTGAATATATAGTCTAGTGAGTGTATATATAGTCTAGTGAGTGAATATATAGTCTAGTGAGTGAATATATAGTCTAGTGAGTGTATATATAGTCTAGTGAGTGTATATATAGTCTAGAGAGTGTATATATAGTGTGTGTAGAGTCTAGTGAGTGAATATATAGTCTAGTGAGTGTATATTTAGTCTAGTGAGTGAATATATAGTCTAGAGAGTGTGTATATAGTCTAGTGAGTGAATATATAGTCTAGTGAGTGAATATATAGTCTAGTGAGTGAATATATAGTCTAGTGAGTGAATATATAGTCTAGTGAGTGCATATATAGTCTAGTGAGTGTATATATAGTCTAGAGAGTGTATATATAGTGTGTGTAGAGTCTAGTGAGTGAATATATAATCTAGTGAGTGTATATTTAGTCTAGTGAGTGTATATATAGTCTAGTGAGTGAATATATAGTCTAGTGAGTGAATATAGTCTAGTGAGTGAATATATAGTCTAGTGAGTGAATATATAGTCTAGTGAGTGTATATATAGTCTAGTGAGTGTATATAGTGTGTATATAGTCTAGAGAGTGTGTATATAGTCTAGTGAGTGAATATATAGTCTAGTGAGTGAATATATAGTCTAGTGAGTGCATATATAGTCTAGTGAGTGTATATATAGTCTAGAGAGTGTATATATAGTGTGTGTAGAGTCTAGTGAGTGAATATATAGTCTAGTGAGTGTATATTTAGTCTAGTGAGTGTATATATAGTCTAGTGAGTGTATATATAGTCTAGTGAGTGAATATATAGTCTAGTGAGTGAATATATAGTCTAGTGAGTGTATATATAGTCTAGTGAGTGTATATATAGTCTAGAGAGTGTATATATAGTGTGTGTAGAGTCTAGTGAGTGAATATATAGTCTAGTGAGTGTATATTTAGTCTAGTGAGTGTATATATAGTCTAGTGAGTGTATATATAGTGTGTGTATAGTCTAGTGAGTGAATATGTAGTGTGTGTATAGTCTAGTGAGTGTATATATAGTCTAGTGAGTGTATATATAGTCTAGTGAGTGTATATATAGTCTAATGAGTGTATATATAGTCTAATGAGTGTATATATAGTCTAGTGAGTGTATATATAGTCTATTGAGTGTATATATAGTGTGTGTATAGTCTAGTGAGTGTATATATAGTCTAGTGAGTGTATATTTAGTCTAGTGAGTGTATATTTAGTCTAGTGAGTGTATATAGTCTAGTGAGTGTATATAGTATGTATATAGTCTTGTGAGTGTGTATATAGTGTGTAAATAGTCTAGTGAGTGTATATATAGTGTGTATATAGTCTAGTAAGTGTATATATAGTCTAGTGAGTGTGTATATAGTGTATATATAGTCTAGTGAGTGTATATATAGTGTGTATATAGTCTAGTAAGTGTATATATAGTCTAGTGAATATATATAGTATGTATATAGTCTTGTGAGTGTGTATATAGTGTGTAAATAGTCTAGTGAGTGTATATATAGTGTGTATATAGTCTAGTAAGTGTATATATAGTCTCGTGAGTGTATGTATAGTGTGTATATAGTCTAGTGAGTGTGTATGTAGTGTGTAAATAGTCTAGTGAGTGTATATATAGTGTGTATATAGTCTAGTAAGTGTATATATAGTCTAGTGAGTATATATAGTATGTATATAGTCTTGTGAGTGTGTAAATAGTCTAGTGAGTGTATATATAGTGTGTATATAGTCTAGTAAGTGTATATATAGTCTAGTGAGTGTATGTATAGTGTGTATATAGTCTAGTGAGTGTGTGTATATAGTCTAGTGAGTGTATATATAGTCTAGTGAGTGTGTATATAGTGTGTATATATACATTTACATTTAAGTCATTTAGCAGACGCTCTTATCCAGAGCGACTTACAAGTACATACATTCATACTTTTTTGTACTGGCCCCCCGTGGGAATCGAACCCACAACCCTGGCGTTGCAAGCGCCGTGCTCTACCAACTGAGCCACACTCTAGTGAGTGTATATATAGTCTAGTGAGTGTGTATATAGTCTAGCGAGTGTGTATATAGTCTAGTGAGTGAATATATAGTCTAGTGAGTGAGTATATAGTCTAGTGAGTGAGTATATAGTCTAGTGAGTGTATATATAGTCTAGTGAGTGTGTATATAGTCTAGTGAGTGAATATATAGTCTAGTGAGTGTGTATATAGTCTAGCGAGTGTGTATATAGTCTAGCGAGTGTATATATAGTCTAGCGAGTGTATATATAGTCTAGTGAGTGTGTATATAGTCTATTGAGTGTATATATAGTGTGTATATATAGTCTAGTGAGTGAATATATAGTCTAGTGAGTGAATATATAGTCTAGTGAGTGTGTATATAGTCTAGTGAGTGAATATATAGTCTAATGGGTGAATATATAGTCTAGTGAGTGTGTATATAGTCTAGTGAGTGAATATATAGTCTAGTGAGTGTGTATATATAGTGTGTATATATAGTCTAGTGAGTGTGTATATATAGTGTGTATATATAGTCTAGTGAGAGTATATATAGTCTAGTGAGTGAATATATAGTCTAGTGAGTGAATATATAGTCTAGTGAGTTTGTATATATAGTGTGTATATATAGTCTAGTGAGTGAATATATAGTCTAGTGAGTGTATATATAGTCTAGTGAGTGTGTATATAGTCTATTGAGTGTATATATAGTGTGTATATATAGTCTAGTGAGTGAATATATAGTCTAGTGAGTGTGTATATATAGTGTGTATATATAGTCTAGCGAGTGTATATATGGTCTAGTGAGTGAGTATATAGTCTAGTGAGTGAATATAGGGTCTAGTGAGTGTATATATGGTCTAGTGAGTGAGTATATAGTCTAGTGAGTGAATATATGGTCTAGTGAGTGTATATCTGGTCTAGTGAGTGTATATATAGTGTGTATAAATTCTAGTGAGTGTGTATATAGTGTGTATATATAGTCTAGTGAGAGTATATATAGTCTAGTGAGTGAGTATATAGTCTAGTGAGTGAGTATATAGTCTAGTGAGTGTATATATGGTCTAGTGAGTGTATATATAGTGTGTATATAGTCTAGTGAGTGTGTATATATAGTGTGTATATATAGTCTAGTGAGTGTATATATAGTCTAGTGAGTGTGTATATAGTGTGTATATAGTCTAGTGAGTGAATATATAGTCTAGTGAGTGAATATATAGTCTAGTGAGTGAATATATAGTCTAGTGAGTGAATATATAGTCTAGTGAGTGAATATATAGTCTAGTGAGTGAATATATAGTCTAGTGAGTGTATATATAGTCTAGTGAGTGTATATATAGTTTAGTGAGTGAATATATAGTCTAGTGAGTGTGTATATATAGTGTGTATATATAGTCTAGTGAGAGTATATATATATAGTCTAGTGAGTGAGTATATAGTCTAGTGAGTGAATATATAGTCTAGTGAGTGAATATATAGTCTAGTGAGTGAATATATAGTCTAGTGAGTGTATATATAGTCTAGTGAGTGAATATATAGTCTAGTGAGTGTGTATATATAGTGTGTATATATAGTCTAGTGAGAGTATATATATAGTCTAGTGAGTGAGTATATAGTCTAGTGAGTGAATATATGGTCTAGTGAGTGTATATATGGTCTAGTGAGTGTATATATAGTGTGTATATAGTCTAGTGAGTGTATATATGGTCTAGTGAGAGTATATATAGTCTAGTGAGTGATTATATAGTCTAGTGAGTGAATATATAGTCTAGTGAGTGTATATATAGTCTAGTGAGTGTATATATAGTCTAGTGAGTGTATATATAGTCTAGTGAGTGAATATATGGTCTAGTGAGTGAATATATGGTCTAGTGAGTGAATATATAGTCTAGTGAGTGAATATATAGTCTAGTGAGTGAATATATGGTCTAGTGAGTGTATATATGGTCTAGTGAGTGTATATATAGTGTGTATATAGTCTAGTGAGTGTATATATGTTCTAGTGAGAGTATATATAGTCTAGTGAGTGAATATAGTCTAGTGAGTGATTATATAGTCTAGTGAGTGAATATATAGTCTAGTGAGTGAATATATAGTCTAGTGAGTGTATATATAGTCTAGTGAGTGAATATATAGTCTAGTGAGTGTGTATATATAGTGTGTATATAGTCTAGTGAGTGTATATATAGTCTAGTGAGTGTATATATGGTCTAGTGAGTGTATATATAGTCTAGTGAGTGTATATATAGTCTAGTGAGTGAATATATAGTCTAGTGAGTGTATATATAGTCTAGTGAGCGTATATATAGTCTAGTGAGAGTATATTTAGTCTAGTGAGTGTGTATATAGTCTAGCGAGTGTATATATAGTGTATATATAGTCTAATGAATGTATATATAGTCTAGTGAGTGTATATATAGTCTAGTGAGTGAATATATAGTCTAGTGAGTGAATATATAGTCTAGTGAGTGAATATATAGTCTAGTGAGTGTATATATAGTCTAGTGAGTGTATATATAGTCTAGTGAGTGAATATATAGTCTAGTGAGTGTGTATATATATAGTGTGTATATATAGTCTAGTGAGAGTATATATATAGCCTAGTGAGTGAGTATATAGTCTAGTGAGTGAATATATGGTCTAGTGAGTGTATATATGGTCTAGTGAGTGTATATATGTGTGTATATAGTCTAGTGAGTGTATATATAGTCTAGTGAGTGAATATATAGTCTAGTGAGTGTATATATAGTCTAGTGAGTGAATATATAGTCTAGTGAGTGAATATATAGTCTAGTGAGTGAATATAGTCTAGTGAGTGAATATATAGTCTAGTGAGTGTATATATAGTGTGTATATAGTCTAGTGAGTGTATATATGGTCTAGTGAGAGTATATATAGTCTAGTGAGTGAATATAGTCTAGTGAGTGATTATATAGTCTAGTGAGTGAATATATAGTCTAGTGAGTGAATATATAGTCTAGTGAGTGTATATATAGTCTAGTGAGTGAATATATGGTCTAGTGAGTGTATATATGGTCTAGTGAGTGTATATATAGTGTGTATATAGTCTAGTGAGTGTATATATGTTCTAGTGAGAGTATATATAGTCTAGTGAGTGAATATAGTCTAGTGAGTGATTATATAGTCTAGTGAGTGAATATATAGTCTAGTGAGTGAATATATAGTCTAGTGAGTGTATATATAGTCTAGTGAGTGAATATATAGTCTAGTGAGTGTGTATATATAGTGTGTATATATAGTCTAGTGAGTGAGTATATAGTCTAGTGAGTGTATATATGGTCTAGTGTGTGTATATATAGTGTATATATAGTCTAGTGAGTGTATATATAGTCTAGTGAGTGAATATATAGTCTAGTGAGTGTATATATAGTCTAGTGAGCGTATATATAGTCTAGTGAGAGTATATTTAGTCTAGTGAGTGTGTATATAGTCTAGCGAGTGTATATATAGTCTAATGAGTGTATATATAGTCTAGTGAGTGTATATATAGTCTAGTGAGTGAATATATAGTCTAGTGAGTGAATATATAGTCTAGTGAGTGAATATATAGTCTAGTGAGTGTATATATAGTCTAGTGAGTGTATATATAGTCTAGTGAGTGAATATATAGTCTAGTGAGTGTGTATATATAGTGTGTATATATAGTCTAGTGAGAGTATATATATAGTCTAGTGAGTGAGTATATAGTCTAGTGAGTGAATATATGGTCTAGTGAGTGTATATATGGTCTAGTGAGTGTATATATAGTGTGTATATAGTCTAGTGAGTGTATATATGGTCTAGTGAGAGTATATATAGTCTAGTGAGTGAATATATGGTCTAGTGAGTGTATATATGGTCTAGTGAGTGTATATATGGTCTAGTGAGTGTATATATAGTGTGTATATAGTCTAGTGAGTGTATATATAGTCCAGTGAGTGAATATATAGTCTAGTGAGTGTGTATATAGTCTAGTGAGTGAATATATAGTCTAGTGAGTGAATATATAGTCTAGTGAGTGAATATATAGTCTAGTGAGTGAATATATAGTCTAGTGAGTGAATATATAGTCTAGTGAGTGTATATATAGTCTAGTGAGTGTATATTTAGTCTAGTGAGTGTATATTTAGTCTAGTGAGTGTATATATAGTCTAGTGAGTGAATATATAGTCTAGTGAGTGAATATATAGTCTAGTGAGTTAATATAGTCTAGTGAGTGAATATATAGTCTAGTGAGTGAATATATAGTCTAGTGAGTGTATATATAGTCTAGTGAGTGTATATTTAGTCTAGTGAGTGTATATATAGTCTAGTGAGTGAATATATAGTCTAGTGAGTGAATATATAGTCTAGTGAGTGAATATATAGTCTAGTGAGTTAATATAGTCTAGTGAGTGTATATATAGTGTGTATATAGTCTAGTGAGTGTATATATGGTCTAGTGAGAGTATATATAGTCTAGTGAGTGAATATAGTCTAGTGAGTGATTATATAGTCTAGTGAGTGAATATATAGTCTAGTGAGTGAATATATAGTCTAGTGAGTGTATATATAGTCTAGTGAGTGAATATATAGTCTAGTGAGTGTGTATATATAGTGTGTATATATAGTCTAGTGAGTGAGTATATAGTCTAGTGAGTGTATATATGGTCTAGTGAGTGTATATATAGTCTAGTGAGTGTATATATAGTCTAGTGAGTGAATATATAGTCTAGTGAGTGTATATATAGTCTAGTGAGTGAATATATAGTCTAGTGAGTGAATATATAGTCTAGTGAGTGAATATATAGTCTAGTGAGTGAATATAGTCTAGTGAGTGAATATATAGTCTAGTGAGTGTATATATAGTGTATATATAGTCTAGTGAGTGTGTATATAGTCTAGTGAGTGTGTGTATATATAGTCTAGTGAGTGTGTAAATAGTCTAGTGAGTGTATATATAGTGTATATATAGTCTAGTGAGCGTATATATAGTCTAGTGAGAGTATATTTAGTCTAGTGAGTGTGTATATAGTCTAGTGAGTGTATATATAGTGTATATAGTCTAATGAGTGTATATATAGTCTAGTGAGTGTATATATAGTCTAGTGAGTGAATGTATAGTCTAGTGAGTGAATATATAGTCTAGTGAGTGTATATATAGTCTAGTGAGTGTATATATAGTCTAGTGAGTGTACATATAGTCTAGTGAGTGAATATATAGTCTAGTGAGTGTGTATATATAGTGTGAATATATAGTCTAGTGAGTGTATATATAGTCTAGTGAGTGTGTATATATAGTGTGAATATATAGTCTAGTGAGTGTGTATATAGTCTAGTGAGTGAATATATAGTCTAGTGAGTGAATATATAGTCTAGTGAGTGTATATATAGTCTGGTGAGTGAATATATAGTCTAGTGAGTGAATATATAGTCTAGTGAGTGTATATATAGTGGGTACAGCAGCGGAGCGGTCACCTGGGTACAGCAGCGGAGCGGTCACCTGGGTACAGCAGTGGAGCGGTCACCTGGGTACAGCAGCGGAGCGGTCATCTGGGTATAGTAGCGGAGCGGTCACCTGGGTACTGTAGCGGTCATCTGGGTGTAGTAGCGGAGCGGTCACCTGGGTATAGTAGCGGAGCGGTCACCTGGGTATAGCAGCGGAGCGGTCACCTGGGTACAGCAGCGGAGCGGTCACCTGGGTATATCAGCGGAGCGGTCACCTGGGTATATCAGCGGAGCGGTCACCTGGGTATAGTAGCGGAGCGGTCACCTGGGTATAGTAGCGGAGCGGTCACCTGGGTATAGTAGCGGAGCGGTCACCTGGGTATATCAGCGGAGCGGTCACCTGGGTATAGTAGCGGAGCGGTCACCTGGGTATAGTAGCGGAGCGGTCACCTGGGTATAGTAGCGGAGCGGTCACCTGGGTATAGTAGCGGAGCGGTCACCTGGGTATATCAGCGGAGCGGTCACCTGGGTACAGTAGCGGAGCGGTCACCTGGGTACAGCAGCGGAGCGGTCACCTGGGTACAGCAGCGGAGCGGTCACCTGGGTACAGCAGCGGAGCGGTCAGCTGGGTATAGTAGCGGAGCGGTCACCTGGGTACAGCAGCGGAGCGGTCACCTGGGTACAGCGGTGTAGTCAGTACTCCCTGCGGTGTAGTCAGTACTCCCTGCGGTGTAGTCAGTACTCCCTGTGGTGTAGTCAGTATTCCCTGCGGTGTAGTCAGTACTCCCTGCGGTGTAGTCAGTATTCCCTGCGGTGTAGTCAGTATTCCCTGCGGTGTAGTCAGTATTCCCTGCGGTGTAGTCAGTACTCCCTGCGGTGTAGTCAGTACTCCCTGCGGTGTAGTCAGTACTCCCTGCGGTGTAGTCAGTATTCCCTGCGGTGTAGTCAGTACTCCCTGCGGTGTAGTCAGTATTCCCTGCAGTGTAGTCAGTACTCCCTGCGGTGTAGTCAGTATTCCCTGCAGTGTAGTCAGTACTCCCTGCGGTGTAGTCAGTATTCCCTGCAGTGTAGTCAGTACTCCCTGCGGTGTAGTCAGTATTCCCTGCGGTGTAGTCAGTACTCCCTGCGGTGTAGTCAGTATTCCCTGCGGTGTAGTCAGTATTCCCTGCAGTGTAGTCAGTATTCCCTGCAGTGTAGTCAGTATTCCCTGCAGTGTAGTCAGTACTCCCTGCGGTGTAGTCAGTATTCCCTGCAGTGTAGTCAGTACTCCCTGCAGTGTAGTCAGTATTCCCTGCAGTGTAGTCAGTACTCCCTGCGGTGTAGTCAGTATTCCCTGCAGTGCAGTCAGTATTCCCTGCGGTGTAGTCAGTATTCCCTGCGGTGTAGTCAGTACTCCCTGTGGTGTAGTCAGTATTCCCTGCAGTGTAGTCAGTATTCCCTGCAGTGTAGTCAGTACTCCCTGCGGTGTAGTCAGTATTCCCTGCAGTGTAGTCAGTACTCCCTGCGGTGTAGTCAGTACTCCCTGCGGTGTAGTCAGTATTCCCTGCGGTGTAGTCAATGAAAGAAAAACCACAGAAACAAAAGAGGTGGTCACCCTTTTGGTCACTTTATTAAATGTTATTTTAAATACTTTTCAAGATAGTAGCTGATTAATCAATGAATGGCAACAAAAACAAGTTGGGGGTATTTGCTAAACATGAGAAGAACATTCTTGGTAGAGTAGAGTGGGAGGGCGACAGGCTACATTTCAGAAATACACCTTATTGTGCAAACGGGGGAACTCCGTCTCCGGTAGATCAGGTCAGACAGTCATCACTTCCTCCTCGTAACATCGACAACACTGACTTTTATTAGTGAGAGTAACAGGTAGCCTGGGTGTCGACTATAGTAGAGAACAGGTAGCCTGGGTGTCTACTATAGTAGAGGACAGGTAGCCTGGGTGTCTACTATAGTAGAGAACAGGTAGCCTGGGTGTCTACTATAGTAGAGGACAGGTAGCCTGGGTGTCTACTATAGTAGAGGACAGGTAGCCTGGGTGTCTACTATAGTAGAGAACAGGTAGCCTGGGTGTCTACTATAGTAGAGAACAGGTAGCCTGGGTGTCTACTATAGTAGAGGACAGGTAGCCTGGGTGTCTACTATAGTAGAGGACAGGTAGCCTGGGTGTCTACTATAGTAGAGAACAGGTAGCCTGGGTGTTGACTATAGTAGAGAACAGGTAGCCTGGGTGTCTACTATAGTAGAGAACAGGTAGCCTGGGTGTCTACTATAGTAGAGAACAGGTAGCCTGGGTGTCTACTATAGTAGAGGACAGGTAGCCTGGGTGTCTACTATAGTAGAGAACAGGTAGCCTGGGTGTCTACTATAGTAGAGAACAGGTAGCCTGTGTGTAAATCCCAGCCAGCTAACCCAGGTCTGGTGCCGCTAGCCCAGCTAACCCAGGTCTGGTGCCGCTAGCCCAGCTAACCCAGGTCTGGTGCCGCTAGCCAGCTAACCCAGGTCTGGTGCCGCTAGCCAGCTAACCCAGGTCTGGTGCCGCTAGCCAGCTAACCCAGGTCTGGAGCCGCTAGCCAGCTAACCCAGGTCTGGTGCCGCTAGCCAGCTAACCCAGGTCTGGAGCTGCTAGCCAAGCTAACCCAGGTCTGGTGCTGCTAGCCAGCTAACCCAGGTCTGGTGCTGCTAGCCAGCTAACCCAGGTCTGGTGCTGCTAGCCAAGCTAACCCAGGTCTGGTGCTGCTAGCCAAGCTAACCCAAGTCTGGTGCCGCTAGCCAGCTAACCCAGGTCTGGATAAGGAATGGCTCACTGGAATCTCAATTAGAAGGTCCAAAACATTTTGAAAGGTTCGGGTGCTGATTTAAAAGCTACACGTGTCAAACGTCAGTCCTTTGTGGCTCAGTTGATCCTGGCACTTGCAACGTCAAGATGGCGAGTTTGATTCCCGCTGGGCCCACCCATAATGAAAAAAAAAGAGCTGGACATGACCTTGCTTGGTGAACCACGCCAACCTTCCTCTACCCAGTCCTTCACCAGGGATGGATTAAGATGCGACAAGCGGAACAGAAAGAAAACGATGAAGAGCACCCTGGGATATGGAGCTACGCGAGGCAACAACGTGACAACAAGAGCATGAGCTTTACAAAGAGAGAGAGAGTCCCGGGGAAGTGAGTGAGGGGCGAGCGAGAGAGGGGAGACAGTTTGTTTTAAACGACACAAGAGCATTCCATATTACTATTATAATAACCGTGATCAGAGATAAACAGTGGAAATATTAAGAGCTACAAGCAGATAGAAAATCATTCTCAAATCTCATTTACACAAAACTTTAGGAAATGGAAGGCTAGCTGCCTGCTAGCCTGCGTGTCTGCTAGCTTGCTAGCCTGCGTGTCTGCTAGCCCGCGGGTCTGCTAGCCTGCGTGTCTGCTAGCTTGCTAGCCTGCGTGTCTGCTAGCTTGCTAGCCTGCGTGTCTGCTAGCTTGCTAGCCTGCGTGTCTGCTAGCCCGCGTGTCTGCTAGCCCGCGTGTCTGCTAGCCCGCGTGTCTGCTAGCCTGCGTGTCTGCTAGCTTGCTAGCCTGCGTGTCTGCTAGCTTGCTAGCCCGCGTGTCTGCTAGCCCGCGGGTCTGCTAGCCTGCGTGTCTGCTAGCTTGCTAGCCCGCGTGTCTGCTAGCCCGTGGGTCTGCTAGCCCGCGGGTCTGCTAGCCCGCGTGTCTGCTAGCCCGCGTGTCTGCTAGCCTGCGTGTCTGCTAGCTTGCTAGCCCGCGTGTCTGCTAGCCCGCGGGTCTCGGTGGAGGGAGGGTTCTATAGGGGGATCCAATCTTGTAGCTGTTTAATATCCTAAAATAGTCCTGTCACCCGTTAGTCAGCACTATGGTCACCCTCTGGGGGTTATTTAGATAGGCATTCATTAAAACTGTATAAAAAACACAACTTACAGAATAATCAATTACTTAAACAAACCCTCCTTTTAAGTGGAAAGAATAACGCAATGTTTTACGTTTTTCCTTTAAATACACGTGAACTATAGAAGAAACATGGAATAACATTAAGGCGGTATATACAGAATTTAAATTGCTAAAACCCCTTCATATACAAGTCATTTCATTCCCTGCTCTCCTCCTTCAGGAGACAGGAAAGAGTGGTGAGGGGCTCCGAGACCCTTCTCTCTGGTGTCGTCTCTCCCCAGTGAAGAAGGGTTGTAAAGTAGGCAGCGGCTACGTTCCCAGATCACACCCTTATATCCCCTACGTAGTGCACTACTTCTAACCAAAAACCCTAGGGCTCCGGGCTCCATCTAGTGCACTACGTAGGAGACGGAGCAGCATTAGGGAGCAGCCTACTGAGACGTCGAGGGGGCAGTCTGGGTCACAAATGGAACCATATTCGCTACATTGGTCTAACGTTGCGCACTCAGCCAATATGGATAGTGGATAGTGCACTATGTAGGGGAAAGTGCACTATGTAGGGGATAGTGCACTATTTAGGGCACGCCCTGGGTCCACCTCCCCTTACAGGTTGCCCTTGGAGGGGCCGGGGTTCTTGCCGCCCATGGAGGGGTGGGTGGGATGACCCTGTAGCGCCCCCAGCTGTTGGTACAACCCCAAGAGTTCCATCTGGCTCATCCCTCCAGCTCCCAGCATGCCGTTCATCTGGCTCATCAGCTGGGCCTGGTTGGCCATGGCGATCTGCTGCTCTCTCACCTTCCTGTTGGTGATCACCTTCTGAACGTACATCATCAGCTGTGGAGGGGATGAGAGAGAGAGGGGTTAGGACTTCTGAAGTTCCATCAGAGAGACAGATGAAGGGAGGGTAGAGCGGCTTAGGTGGTGATCAGCCTGAACACTAGAAAAAGAAGCAGGAGAGATTAAGATGGCAGGTGGAAAGAAAAGGTTTAAAGTTGTGTCGCGTCAGAAGTTGTGATCTTACAGTCTGTTGCTTATTGAGGACGTCTCTGTAGACAGCTTCTCTATGTTTGAGCTCCATCTCTACACTGGCCTGTCTCCCCAGAGCCATGGCGTGGACCTGGGACTCCGTTAGGGCTGGGTTCTCCCTCCACTGGAGAAGAGAGGAGACTGGTCACAGCACGGACAACACACAGTCCTAACAAACCATTAAACATCTTCAACACAGGAAGTCTTCAACACAGGTTCTTAGGGGGAGAATAGACAGCTGAAGTGATAGTGAGTAGGACTCCAGCAGTGATACAAAATATGACATTCCCTCCCTCCCTCCCTCCCTCTCTCTCTCTCCATCCCTCTCCCTCCCTCCCTCCATCCCTCCCTCCCTCCCTCCCTCCCTCTCTCTCCATCCATCCATCCCTCCCTCTCCCTCATCCCTCCCTCCCTCCCTCCCTCTCCCTCCCTCTCTCTCCATCCCTCTCCCTCCCTCTCTCTCTCCATCCATCCCTCCCTCTCCCCTCTCCCTCCCTCCCTCCCTCCATCCATCCCTCCATCCATCCATCCCTCCATCCATCCCTCCATCCATCCCTCCATCCATCCCTCCCTCCCTCTCCCTCCCTCTCCCTCCCTCCCTCCCTCCCTCCCTCTCCCTCCCTCTCCCTCCCTCCACTCACCACTCTCCCGATGGTGTCCTCTAGAGATTCTCTGGGGAGGAACTTGAGAGCGTTGGTGGCCTCCATCACCTTTTGACGGCCCTGGTTGATCAACTCCTACAGACATAGGAAAGGGTGGACACGTAACATTTCTACCCCAGCCTATCTCAAGGGATGCTGGGAAATCCCAATTAAAACCAGATCCAATGTAAACATCAAAACACACATTCCAGTGGTCCGGCCCTATTTAACCCTCTAAATACATAGAACCCCTACTTAGAGGACTGGGTTAACTACATAGAACCACTACTTAGAGGACTGGGTTAACTACATAGAACCACTACTTAGAGGACTGGGTTAACTATATAGAACCACTACTTAGAGGACTGGGTTAACTACATAGAACCCCTACTTAGAGGACTGGGTTAACTACATAGAACCACTACTTAGAGGACTGGGTTAACTACATAGAACCACTACTTAGAGGACTGGGTTAACTACATAGAACCACTACTTAGAGGACTGGGTTAACTATATAGAACCCCTACTTAGAGGACTGTGTTAACTACATAGAACCACTACTTAGAGGACTGGGTTAACTACATAGAACCACTACTTAGAGGACTGGGTTAACTATATAGAACCACTACTTAGAGGACTGGGTTAACTACATAGAACCCCTACTTAGAGGACTGGGTTAACTACATAGAACCACTACTTAGAGGACTGGGTTAACTACATAGAACCACTACTTAGAGGACTGGGTTAACTATATAGATGGGTTAACTACATAGAACCACTACTTAGAGGACTGGGTTAAATATATAGATGGGTTAACTATATAGAACCACTACATAGAACCACTACTTAGAGGACTGTGTTAACTACATAGAACCACTACTTAGAGGACTGTGTTAACTACATAGAACCCCTACTTAGAGGACTGGGTTAACTACATAGATGGGTTAACTACATAGAACCCCTACTTAGAGGACTGGGTTAACTACATAGAACCACTACTTAGAGGACTGGTTTAACTACATAGAACCACTACTTAGAGGACTGTGTTAACTACATAGAACCCCTACTTAGAGGACTGGGTTAACTACATAGAACCACTACTTAGAGGACTGGGTTAACTATATAGAACCACTACTTAGAGGACTGGGTTAACTACATAGAACCCCTACTTAGAGGACTGGGTTAACTACATAGAACCACTACTTAGAGGACTGGGTTAACTACATAGAACCACTACTTAGAGGACTGGGTTAACTACTTAGAGGACTGGGTTAACTACATAGAACCACTACTTAGAGGACTGGGTTAACTATATAGATGGGTTAACTACATAGAACCACTACTTAGAGGACTGGGTTAACTATATAGATGGGTTAACTATATAGAACCACTACTTAGAGGACTGTGTTAACTACATAGAACCACTACTTAGAGGACTGGGTTAACTACATAGAACCACTACTTAGAGGACTGTGTTAACTACATAGAACCCCTACTTAGAGGACTGGGTTAACTACATAGATGGGTTAACTACATAGAATCCCTACTTAGAGGACTGGGTTAACTACATAGAACCACTACTTAGAGGACTGGGTTAACTATATAGAACCACTACTTAGAGGACTGGGTTAACAATATATAAATGGGTTAACTATATAGAACCACTACTTAAAAGACTGGGTTAACTACATAGAACCACTACTTAGAGGACTGGGTTAACTACTTAGAGGACTGGGTTAACTACATAGAACCACTACTTAGAGGACTGGGTTAACTATATAGATGGGTTAACTACATAGAACCACTACTTAGAGTACTGGGTTAAATCCAGAACCACTACTTAGAGTACTGGGTTAAATCCAGAACCACTACTTAGAGTACTGGGTTAAATCTAGAACCACTACTTAGAGTACTGGGTTAAATATATAGATGGGTTAACTACATAGAACCACTACTTAGAGGACTGGGTTAACTATATAGATGGGTTAACTATATAGAACCACTACTTAGAGGACTGTGTTAACTACATAGAACCACTACTTAGAGGACTGTGTTAACTACATAGAACCACTACTTAGAGGACTGGGTTAACTACATAGATGGGTTAACTACATAGAATCCCTACTTAGAGGACTGGGTTAACTACATAGAACCACTACTTAGAGGACTGTGTTAACTACATAGAACCACTACTTAGAGGACTGTGTTAACTACATAGAACCCCTACTTAGAGGACTGGGTTAACTACATAGATGGGTTAACTACATAGAATCCCTACTTAGAGGACTGGGTTAACTACATAGAACCACTACTTAGAGGACTGGGTTAACTATATAGATGGGTTAACTATATAGAACCCCTACTTAGAGGACTGGGTTAACTACATAGAACCACTACTTAGAGGACTGTGTTAACTACATAGAACCCCTACTTAGAGGACTGGGTTAACTATATAGAACCACTACTTAGAGGACTGGGTTAACTACTTAGAGGACTGGGTTAACTACATAGAACCACTACTTAGAGGACTGGGTTAACTATATAGATGGGTTAACTACATAGAACCACTACTTAGAGGACTGGGTTAACTATATAGAACCACTACTTAGAGGACTGGGTTAACTATATAGAACCCCTACTTAGAGGACTGGGTTAACTACTTAGAGGACTGGGTTAACTATATAGAACCCCTACTTAGAGGACTGGGTTAACTATATAGATGGGTTAACTACATAGAACCACTACTTAGAGGACTGGGTTAACTACATAGAACCCCTACTTAGAGGACTGGGTTAACTATATAGAACCCCTACTTAGAGGACTGGGTTAACTACATAGAACCCCTACTTAGAGGACTGGGTTAACTACATAGAACCCCTACTTAGAGGACTGGGTTAACTACATAGAACCCCTACTTAGAGGACTGGGTTAACTACATAGAACCCCTACTTAGAGGACTGGGTTAACTACATAGAACCCCTACTTAGAGGACTGGGTTAACTATATAGAACCCCTACTTAGAGGACTGGGTTAACTATATAGAACCCCTACTTAGAGGACTGGGTTAACTATATAGAACCCCTACTTAGAGGACTGGGTTAACTACATAGAACCCCTACTTAGAGGACTGGGTTAACTATATAGAACCCCTACTTAGAGGACTGGGTTAACTATATCGTGTGTGACAGGGCAGTGTGTGTGTATGTGTGACAGGTACCTCCAGCTGGGGGTTGGACATAGAGGCCAGTGCGGCAACGTTGAAGGGGAAGAAGCTGTTAGCTCCTCCCATGTCCATCTGTCCTCCGTACGCTCCATGGTTCACACGCATAGACAGACCCTGGGACAGAGACAGAGAGAGTTATAGATACACGCAGAGACAGACCCTGGGACAGAGACAGACCCTGGGACAGAGACAGACCCTGGGACAGAGACAGACCCTGGGACAGAGACAGACCCTGGGACAGAGACAGACCCTGGGACAGAGGCCGACCCTGGGACAGAGGCCGACCCTGGGACAGAGGCCGACCCTGGGACAGAGGCCGACCCTGGGACAGAGGCCGACCCTGGGACAGAGGCCGACCCTGGGACAGAGGCCGACCCTGGGACAGAGGCCGACCCTGGGACAGAGACCGACCCTGGGACAGAGGCCGACCCTGGGACAGAGGCCGACCCTGGGACAGAGGCCGACCCTGGGACAGAGGCCGACCCTGGGACAGAGACCGACCCTGGGACAGAGACCGACCCTGGGACAGAGACCGACCCTGGGACAGAGACCGACCCTGGGACAGAGACCGACCCTGGGACAGAGACCGACCCTGGGACAGAGACCGACCCTGGGACAGAGACCGACCCTGGGACAGAGACCGACAGAGACAGACCCTGGGACAGAGACCGACAGAGACCGACCCTGGGACAGAGACCGACCCTGGGACAGAGACCGACCCTGGGACAGAGACCGACCCTGGGACAGAGACCGACCCTGGGACAGAGACCGACCCTGGGACAGAGACCGACCCTGGGACAGAGACCGACCCTGGGACAGAGACCGACCCTGGGACAGAGACCGACCCTGGGACAGAGACCGACCCTGGGACAGAGACAGACCCTGGGACAGAGACAGACCCTGGGACAGAGACAGACCCTGGGACAGAGACAGACCCTGGGACAGAGACAGACCCTGGGACAGAGACAGTTGCAGAGTGACCGTGTTAAATCAGGAAGTGTATAAGGGATGTTGTTTCCACTGCGACTATTAAAACCCAAACCAGAAACTGTGGAAAGATGGCAGAATTCGCACAAAACTGAAAGGGTGAACCACGGCGTTTAACCCTGGCAAGGTGACTGGTTGTAGAACACAGTGTAGTTGTTCCCTCCGTAATCAAACAGGAGAAACATCAGTACAGAGACAAAACGGAGACGCAATTCAACAGCTCAGACACGAGACGTATTGTGGCAGGGACTTCAGACAATCACGGATTACAAAGGGGAAACCGGCCACGTCGCGGACACCGACATCTTGCTACCGGGCACGCTGGACACCTTCTTCGCCCGCTTTGAGGATAACAAGGTGCCACCGACGTGGCCAGCTCCCGAGGACTGTGGGCTCTCGTCCTCCGTGGCCGACGTGAGTAAGACATTTAAACGTGTTTACCCTCGCAAGGCTGCAGGCCCAGACGGCATTCCCAGCCGTGTCCTCAGAGTATGCGCAGACCAGCTGGCTGGTGTGTTTACGGACATATTCAATCTCTCCCTATCCCAGTCTGCTGTCCCCACATGCTTCAAGATGTCCACCACTGTTCCTGTTCCCAAGAAAGCAAACGTAACTGAATTAAATGACTACCGCCCCGTAGCACTCACTTCTGTCATCATGAAGTGCTTTGAGAGACTAGTCCAGGACCATATCACCTACCTGACACCCTAGACCCACTCCAATTTGCATACCGCCCCAACAGGTCCACAGACGATGCAATCACCACCACACTGCCCTAACCCATCTGGACAAGAGGAATACCTATGTGAGAATGCTGTTCATCGACTACAGCTCAGCATTCAACACCATAGTACCCTCCAAACTCGTCATCAAGCTGGAGGCCCTGGGTCTCAACCCCGCCCTGTGCAACTGGGTCCTGGACTTCCTGACGGGCCGCCCCCCCCAGGTGGTGAAGGTAGGAAACAACACCTCCACTTCACTGATCCTGCGTGCTCAGCCCTCTCCTGTACTCCCTGTTCACCCATGATTGCGTGGCCACTCACCCCTCCAAATCAATCATCAAGTTTGCAGACGACACAACAGTAGTAGGCCTGATTACCAACAATGACGAGAGTCTACAGGGAGGAGGTGAGGAACTTGGCGTGGTGTCAGGAAAATAACCTCCTCCTTCAAAGTCAACAACACAAAAGGAGCTGATCATGGACTCAGGAGACAGCAGAGGGAGCACGCCCCTATCCACATCGACGGGACCGCAGTGGGAGCACGCCCCTATCCACATCGACGGGACCGCAGTGGGAGCACGCCCCTATCCACATCGACGGGACCGCAGAGGGAGCACGCCCCTATCCACATCGACGGGACCGCAGAGGGAGCACGCCCCTATCCACATCGACGGGACCGCAGAGGGAGCACGCCCCTATCCACATCGACGGGACCGCAGAGGGAGCACGCCCCTGTCCACATCGACGGGACCGCAGTGGGAGCACGCCCCTATCCACATCGACGGGACCGCAGTGGGAGCACGCCCCTATCCACATCGACGGGACCGCAGTGGGAGCACGCCCCTATCCACATCGACGGGACCGCAGTGGGAGCACGCCCCTATCCACATCGACGGGACCGCAGAGGGAGCACGCCCCTATCCACATCGACGGGACCGCAGTGGGAGCACGCCCCTATCCACATCGACGGGACCGCAGAGGGAGCACGCCCCTATCCACATCGACGGGACCGCAGTGGGAGCACGCCCCTATCCACATCGACGGGACCGCAGTGGGGGTCAAAAGCTTCAAGGTCTGACTGACTGTGTACCTTTTTCTCCGCCTCGTACTCGGCCCAGGCTGCTTTGCGGTCCTCTTCGCTGAGAGCCTCCTCTTCCTTGTGATCCAGCAGGGAGTCGTGTTCATGATAGCCCACAATCTGCTCCTTATTGCTGTGGAGCAGCTCAGCTAGGAAGGGGTCCTACAGGAGAGAAGTTACAGCACGGTTAGGTTAAGGTCAGGAGGTTAAGGTTAGGGAGTCATGTTCATGATAGCCCACAATCTGAACACACACACACACACACACACACACACACACACACCACAGCCCCAGCCCCAGCTCTTTTTTTTTTACACCAATCAAAACCCTAAAAGTGGGAAAAATAAAATCTGTTAATATAATCAGAGATGACAAATAAAATCCAACAGCTGGTCTGAGTGTTCTCCCGAGTGGAACAGCAGACAGCTGGAGGAGGGGAGGGGCGGCGGGGGGGGGGGTCAGAAGTGGACATGTTCAGGGGCGTTCATGAGACTCTTCGGTTTCCGTGGCAACACTGTTATTGAAAACGACAAGCTCCAGTCTGTAAAAACGACAAGCTCCAGTCACACAGACATGGTTTAAGTCCCCCCCCAGTCACACAGACATGGTTTAAATCTCCCCCCAGTCAGACAAGCTCCAGTCAGACAGACATGGTTTAAATCTCCCCCCAGTCAGACAAGCTCCAGTCAGACAGACATGGTTTAAATCTCCCCCCCAGTCAGACAAGCTCCAGTCAGACAGACATGGTTTAAATCCCCCCCCAGTCAGACAAGCTCCAGTCAGACAGACATGGTTTAAATCTCCCCCCAGTCAGACAAGCTCCAGTCAGACAGACATGGTTTAAATCTCCCCCCAGTCAGACAAGCTCCAGTCAGACAGACATGGTTTAAATCTCCCCCCCAGTCAGACAAGCTCCAGTCAGACAGACATGGTTTAAATCCCCCCCCAGTCAGACAAGCTCCAGTCAGACAGACATGGTTTAAATTCTGATTCATCCATCTCTCCTTCCAACTGATTCATCCATCTCTCCTTCCAACTGATTCATCCATCTCTCCTTCCAACTGATTCATCCATCTCTCTTTCCAACTGATTCATCCATCTATCCTCTCCAACTGATTCATCCATCTCTCCTCTCTCCTTCCAACTGATTCATCCATCTCTCCTCTCCTTCCAACTGATTCATCCATCTCTCCTCTCCAACTGATTCATCCATCTCTCCTCTCCAACTGATTCATCCATCTCTCCTCTCCAACTGATTCATCCATCTCTCCTCTCCAACTGATTCATCCATCTCTCCTTCCAACTGATTCATCCATCTCTCCTTCCAACTGATTCATCCATCTCTCCTTCCAACTGATTCATCCATCTCTCCTTCCAACTGATTCATCCATCTCTCCTTCCAACTGATTCATCCATCTCTCCTTCCAACTGATTCATCCATCTCTCCTCTCCAACTGATTCATCCATCTCTCCTCTCCAACTGATTCATCCATCTCTCCTCTCCAACTGATTCATCCATCTCTCCTCTCCAACTGATTCATCCATCTCTCCTCTCCAACTGATTCATCCATCTCTCCTCTCCAACTGATTCATCCATCTCTCCTCTCCAACTGATTCATCCATCTCTCCTCTCCAACTGATTCATCCATCTTCTCCTTCCAACTGATTCATCCATCTTCTCCTTCCAACTGATTCATCCATCTCTCCTCTCCAACTGATTCATCCATCTCTCCTTCCAACTGATTCATCCATCTCTCCTTCCAACTGATTCATCCATCTCTCCTTCCAACTGATTCATCTATCCTCTCTTTCCAACTGATTCATCCATCTCTCTTTCCAACTGATTCATCCATCTCTCCTTCCAACTGATTCATCCATCTCTCCTTCCAACTGATTCATCCATCTCTCCTTCCAACTGATTCATCCATCTCTCCTTCCAACTGATTCATCCATCTCTCCTTCCAACTGATTCATCCATCTCTCCTTCCAACTGATTCATCTATCCTCTCTTTCCAACTGATTCATCCATCTCTCCTCTCCACTGATTCATCCATCTCTCCTTCCAACTGATTCATCCATCTCTCCTTCCAACTGATTCATCCATCTCTCCTTCCAACTGATTCATCCATCTCTCCTTCCAACTGATTCATCCATCTCTCCTTCCAACTGATTCATCTATCCTCTCTTTCCAACTGATTCATCCATCTCTCCTCTCCACTGATTCATCCATCTCTCCTTCCAACTGATTCATCCATCTCTCCTTCCAACTGATTCATCCATCTCTCCTTCCAACTGATTCATCCATCTCTCCTTCCAACTGATTCATCCATCTCTCCTTCCAACTGATTCATCCATCTCTCCTTCCAACTGATTCATCCATCTCTCCTTCCAACTGATTCATCCATCTCTCCTTCCAACTGATTCATCTATCCTCTCTTTCCAACTGATTCATCCATCTCTCCTCTCCAAATGATTCATCCATCTACTTGGTAAAAGGCAGTAAACAGAGTAATGACGGTGCAGCTGTGTTGTTAGATAGCCCCTCTAAAGGCTGTGCTGAGATCATTAAACGGCATGGGGGGGGGGGGCCTCAGGGGCCAAACCAGCCTGTCACACAGCACCTGCACCCATGGGAGGAAACAATGGAACGAGAGAGAGAGGGAGCTGGAGGGTGGACGCAGGCCGGACAGACCGAGGGAGGGGTAAACAACAGGGTTTATGACAGCTCTAAAGTTCAAAGGCAGCAAACTAACCTGTTATATATACACACACACACACACACACACACACACACACACACACACACACACACACACACACACACACACACACACTAATGTATTCCAGCGTTCATATGCACGGAGGGAGCAGGTTAACAGAGAGCATCTTGGCATTTAAAGGTTATTTGGTTCATCGTTGTTCCAGTGAAGGATATTGCAGTGTGTCTATAATGAGAGGGTTTAAACACAGTAACGAGGGTTGGACCTGTTCCTCCGCAGGGGCTCAGTGAGCAGGGGGCCAGCATGGGGGCCAGCATGGGGGCCAGCATGGGGCCCAGCAGGGGGCCAGCATGGGGGCCAGCAGGGCCGCATGTTCCCTCCACTATACGGTTTCTGAGAGCGTGCACACACAAAATCATGATTTGTCCAAATAACCAGTGACAATTGTTCCTCGTTATTAGTCACATCCCATCGTTATTAGTCACATCCCATAGTCCTGGGACAGAAGTTACATACATCTATGTTACCGACGCCTGTCCAAGAGAGATTATACCCCCCCAGCCATCCCATCCAGCCATCCCATCCAGCCTCGGTACCTTTGGCAGCATAGGAGTGGTCCTCTTGCTCTTCTTGCCAGTGGGATCATCCAGAAGGTCAGGTTCAAAGGCGTAGAGCTCTGTCAGCTCATTCATGGTGAAATGTCTCTCGATCTGCTGTTGATCCACCACTCGGAAGGACAGAGACTGTTTAGCCACCTGGCGGTCATAGATCTTCTCTTCCATAGTACCCTGAGAGGAGAAGAGGACAGGTTTATATCTATAGTACCCTGAGAGGAGAAGAGGACAGAGGACAGGTTTATATCTATAGTACCCTGAGAGGGGAAGAGGTCAGGTTTATATCTATAGTACCCTGAGAGGAGAAGAGGTCAGGTTTATATCTATAGTACCCTGAGAGGAGAAGAGGACAGGTTTATATCTATAGTACCCTGAGAGGAGAAGAGGACAGGTTTATATCTATAGTACCCTGAGAGGAGAAGAGGACAGGTTTATATCTACAGTACCCTGAGAGGAGAAGAGGTCAGGTTTATATCTATAGTACCCTGAGAGGACAGAGGACAGGTTTATATCTATAGTACCCTGAGAGGGGAAGAGGACAGGTTTATATCTACAGTACCCTGAGAGGAGAAGAGGACAGGTTTATATCTATAGTACCCTGAGAGGGGAAGAGGACAGGTTTATATCTATAGTACCCTGAGAGGAGAAGAGGACAGGTTTATATCTATAGTACCCTGAGAGGGGAAGAGGACAGGTTTATATCTACAGTACCCTGAGAGGAGAAGAGGACAGGTTTATATCTATAGTACCCTGAGAGGGGAAGAGGACAGGTTTATATCTATAGTACCCTGAGAGGGGAAGAGGACAGGTTTATATCTATAGTACCCTGAGAGGGGAAGAGGACAGGTCAGAGGACAGGTTTATATCTATAGTACCCTGAGAGGGGAAGAGGACAGGTTTATATCTATAGTACCCTGAGAGGAGAAGAGGACAGGTTTATATCTATAGTACCCTGAGAGGGGAAGAGGACAGGTTTATATCTATAGTACCCTGAGAGGAGAAGAGGTCAGGTTTATATCTATAGTACCCTGAGAGGGGAAGAGGACAGGTTTATATCTATAGTACCCTGAGAGGGGAAGAGGACAGGTCAGAGGACAGGTTTATATCTATAGTACCCTGAGAGGGGAAGAGGACAGGTTTATATCTATAGTACCCTGAGAGGAGAAGAGGACAGGTTTATATCTATAGTACCCTGAGAGGAGAAGAGGACAGAGGACAGGTTTATATCTATAGTACCCTGAGAGGAGAAGAGGACAGGTTTATATCTATAGTACCCTGAGAGGAGAAGAGGTCAGGTTTATATCTATAGTACCCTGAGAGGAGAAGAGGACAGGTTTATATCTATAGTACCCTGAGAGGGGAAGAGGACAGGTTTATATCTATAGTACCCTGAGAGGGAAAGAGGACAGGTCAGAGGACAGGTTTATATCTATAGTACCCTGAGAGGAGAAGAGGACAGGTTTATATCTATAGTACCCTGAGAGGAGAAGAGGACAGGTTTATATCTATAGTACCCTGAGAGGAGAAGAGGACAGGTTTATATCTATAGTACCCTGAGAGGGGAAGAGGACAGGTTTATATCTATAGTACCCTGAGAGGGGAAGAGGACAGGTTTATATCTACAGTACCCTGAGAGGAGAAGAGGACAGGTTTATATCTATAGTACCCTGAGAGGAGAAGAGGACAGGTTTATATCTATAGTACCCTGAGAGGAGAAGAGGACAGAGGACAGGTTTATATCTATAGTACCCTGAGAGGAGAAGAGGTCAGGTTTATATCTATAGTACCCTGAGAGGGGAAGAAGACAGGTTTATATCTACAGTACCCTGAGAGGAGAAGAGGTCAGGTTTATATCTATAGTACCCTGAGAGGACAGAGGACAGGTTTATATCTATAGTACCCTGAGAGGAGAAGAGGACAGGTTTATATCTATAGTACCCTGAGAGGAGAAGAGGACAGGTTTATATCTATAGTACCCTGAGAGGAGAAGAGGACAGAGGACAGGTTTATATCTATAGTACCCTGAGAGGAGAAGAGGACAGGTTTATATCTATAGTACCCTGAGAGGAGAAGAGGTCAGGTTTATATCTATAGTACCCTGAGAGGAGAAGAGGACAGGTTTATATCTATAGTACCCTGAGAGGGGAAGAGGACAGGTTTATATCTATAGTACCCTGAGAGGGGAAGAGGACAGGTCAGAGGACAGGTTTATATCTATAGTACCCTGAGAGGAGAAGAGGACAGGTTTATATCTATAGTACCCTGAGAGGAGAAGAGGACAGGTTTATATCTATAGTACCCTGAGAGGAGAAGAGGACAGGTTTATATCTATAGTACCCTGAGAGGGGAAGAGGACAGGTTTATATCTATAGTACCCTGAGAGGGGAAGAGGACAGGTTTATATCTACAGTACCCTGAGAGGAGAAGAGGTCAGGTTTATATCTATAGTACCCTGAGAGGGGAAGAAGACAGGTTTATATCTACAGTACCCTGAGAGGAGAAGAGGTCAGGTTTATATCTATAGTACCCTGAGAGGACAGAGGACAGGTTTATATCTATAGTACCCTGAGAGGAGAAGAGGACAGGTTTATATCTATAGTACCCTGAGAGGAGAAGAGGACAGGTTTATATCTATAGTACCCTGAGAGGGGAAGAGGTCAGGTTTATATCTATAGTACCCTGAGAGGGGAAGAGGACAGGTTTATATCTATAGTACCCTGAGAGGGGAAGAGGACAGGTCAGAGGACAGGTTTATATCTATAGTACCCTGAGAGGGGAAGAGGACAGGTCAGAGGACAGGTTTATATCTATAGTATATCTACTACGCCACTAACTGTCCAGCTAAACACGCCACTACGTCACTAACTGTCCAGCTAAACACGCCACTACGTCACTAACTGTCCAGCTAAACACGCCACTACGTCACTAACTGTCCAGCTACACACGCCACTACGTCACTAACTGTCCAGCTACACACGCCACTACGTCACTACCTGTCCAGCTACAATACACATTTTCATACTATGGAGTTCCTACTTTGTTGTCCTGGATATTGTCTGAACTCTGCTGGGTATTACGTGACTGGCTGACTGGCTGGCTGGCTGACTGGCTGGCTGACTGGCTGGCTGGCTGGCTGACTGAATTGATCACCTGGGCTGGTTACCTGAGCCAGGAATCGGTAGACGTAGCAGGTCTTGAGCTGTCCGAAGCGGTAGAGTCTGAAGATACTCTGGATGTCGTACGACGGGTTCCAGGACGCGTCAAAGATGATGACCCGGTTAGCTCCTATCAGGTTGATGCCCAGAGAACCAGCCCTGGTCGAGATCAGGAACAACCGACCTCTACAAAGGGAGAGTTAGAGGGAGAGTTAGAGTGGCGATGGAACATGTCACAATATCAAGGTACAGGACTACCAAAGTGACGTGATATCAGGGTCTGGGGGGGGGGGGGGGGGGGGGGGGTTTCAATTAAAAACTACTTTGACTGTAAAAGTTTAGTGGAGAGCGGGGCGTAGCAGAGGTGCGGAGAGCGGGGCGTAGCAGAGGTGCGGAGAGCGGGGCGTAGCAGAGGTGCGGAGAGCGGGGCGTAGCAGAGGTGCGGAGAGCGGGGCGTAGCAGAGGTGCGGAGAGCGGGGCGTAGCAGAGGTGTGGAGAGCGGGGCGTAGCAGAGGTGTGGAGAGCGGGGCGTAGCAGAGGTGTGGAGAGCGGGGCGTAGCAGAGGTGTGGAGAGCGGGGCGTAGCAGAGGTGTGGAGAGCGGGGCGTAGCAGAGGTGTGGAGAGCGGGGCGTAGCAGAGGTGTGGAGAGCGGGGCGTAGCAGAGGTGTGGAGAGCGGGGCGTAGCAGAGGTGTGGAGAGCGGGGCGTAGCAGAGGTGTGGAGAGCGGGGCGTAGCAGAGGTGTGGAGAGCGGGGCGTAGCAGAGGTGTGGAGAGCGGGGCGTAGCAGAGGTGTGGAGAGCGGGGCGTAGCAGAAGTGTGGAGAGCGGGGCGTAGCAGAGGTGTGGAGAGCGGGGCGTAGCAGAGGTGTGGAGAGCGGGGCGTAGCAGAGGTGTGGAGAGCGGGGCGTAGCAGAGGTGTGGAGAGCGGGGCGTAGCAGAGGTGTGGAGAGCGGGGCATAGTAGAGGTGTGGAGAGCGGGGCGTAGTAGAGGTGTGGAGAGCGGGGCGTAGCAGAGGTGTGGAGAGCGGGGCGTAGTTTACCGGACGTTGCTGTAGTCATTGAACTCCTCGGCCCACTTCTTCCGGTTCAGGGCGTTGGTGGAGCCGTCCAAACGGTAGTAGTCTATGTTCCGGAACCACTTCCCTTCACCTGCACAGGTAAACACATCGTGTAGTTAGACGACAGTCTTCAAAAAGTAGTCGTCATACATTTTGGCTTTCTTAAATCTTACGAGGCAAGTCAGTTAAGAACAAACTCTTATTTAAAAAGACGACCTACACCGGCCAAACCCTAAGCCGGACGACGCTGAGCCAATTGTGCACCGCCCTATGGGACTCCCAATCACGGCCGGTTGATACAGCCTGGATTGGAACCAGGGTGTCTGTAGTGACGCCTCTAATACCACTGCACCACTCGGGAGACCTTATTCTCCTGTCAGCTTCAGTTTAGGTAGCCAATAGGCAGGCCCAGTTCCAAACCAATCCCTAGACAGGCCCAGTTCCAAACCAATCCCTAGACAGGGCCAGGTCCAAACCAATCCCTAGACAGGCCTAGGTCCAAACCAATCCCTAGACAGGCCCAAACCAATCCCTAGACAGGCCCAGGTCCAAACCAATCCCTAGACAGGCCCAGGTCCAAACCAATCCCTAGACAGGCCCAGGTCCAAACCAATCCCTAGACAGGCCCAGGTCCAAACCAATCCCTAGACAGGCCCAGGTCCAAACCAATCCCTAGACAGGCCCAGGTCCAAACCAATCCCTAGACAGGCCCAGGTCCAAACCAATCCCTAGACAGGCCCAGGTCCAAACCAATCCCTAGACAGGCCCAGGTCCAAACCAATCCCTAGACAGGCCTAGGTCCAAACCAATCCCTAGACAGGCCTAGGTCCAAACCAATCCCTAGACAGGCCTAGGTCCAAACCAATCCCTAGACAGGCCTAGGTCCAAACCAATCCCTAGACAGGCCTAGGTCCAAAACAATCCCTAGACAGGCCTAGGTCCAAAACGAATCACTCAAAATGGCCAGGGGAGAATGACTGCCCCCTCACTGAAGCCACGAAGTTCAAAGGACAACCACGGTACTGCAGGCATTATTTGTAGTAAACAGGATCCCCGTTATAGCGGAAGGGAAACTGGTGATCTTCCTGTAAATAAGACACTTCTATTACACCAGATGTGCTGATGATGTCATGAGCGCCATTTAGTGGCTAATGGGATGCCACCTTTCCAACAAGTCAGGGGTCAAATGTCTTCCCTGCTAGAGCTGCCCCGGTCAACTGTAAGGGCTGGTTACTGTGACGTGAAAACGTCTAGGATCAACAATGGCTCAGACGCAGAGTGGTAGGTCACACAAGCTCACAGAACGGGACCGCCGAGTGCTAAAGCGCGTAAAAATCATCTGTACTCGGTTGCAACACTCACTACTGAGTTCCAAACTTGCCTTTGGAAGCAACGTCAGCACAATAACTGCTCGTCGTGAGCTTCATTAAATGGGTTTCCATGGCAGAGCAGCCACACACAAGCCTAAGATCACCATGTGCAATGCCAAGCGTCAGCTGGAGTTGTGTAAAGCTCGCCGCAATTGGACTCTTGAGCAGTGGAAACGCGTTCTCTCGAGTGATGAATCACGCTTCATTATCTGGCTGTCCGACGGACGAACCTGGGTTTGGCAGATGCCAGGAGAACGCTACCTGCCCCAACTGCCAACTGTAAAGTTTGGTGGAGGAATAATGGTCTGGGGCTGTTTTTCATGGTTCGGGCCCCTTAGTTCCAGTGAAGGGAAATCTTAATGCTACAGCAGACAATGACATTCTAGACAACTCTGTGCTTCCAAGGCTCTTTCCTATTTCAACATGATAATGCCCCCATGCACAAAGCGAGGTCCATACAGAAATGGACAGAGCCTTGACCTCAACCCCATCGTACACTTTTGGGATGAATGGGAACGCCGACTGCGAGCCAGGCCTCACTAACATCAGTGCCCGACCTCACTAATTCTCTCGTGGCTGAATGGAACCAAGTCCCCTGCAGAAATGTTCCAACAACTAGTGGAAAGCCTTCCCAGAAGAGTGGAGGCTGTTATAGCAGCAAAGGTGTAGGAGATGTTGGACGAGCAGTCCACATACTTTTGGTCATGTAGTGTACTCAATGAGAGAAGGCGGCACTGAGAAAATCACTAACATCACTTCCTGGAGTAGATCAAACTGAGCATGACACCATATGGAGATGTCAGTGCTGAGAGAGAAGAGGGAAGAGAGGAGAACGGAGGGGAGAAATGTAAGTTAAAAGTACTGAGAGAGAGAAGACTGTGAGCATAGCGTTGCTATTGAGAAAGGCCGACATAGCCTGTCTTCTCTTGAGAGCCATGTCTGCCTATGTGCACACTGCCCACAAAATGAGGTGGAAACTGAGCTGCACTTCCTAACTTCCTGCCAAATGTATGACCATATTAGAGACACACATTTCCCTCAGATTACACAGATCCACAAAGAATTAGAAAACCAATTAAATGTTGATCAACTCACAGAAGCAAGATTTGACCAATGAAGAACAAACACCATTGTAAATTCCCTTTTGTACTTTAACTATTTGCACATCGTTACAACACGGTATATAGACATAATGACATTTGAAATGTCTTTATTCTTTTGAAACTTTTGTGAGTGTAATGTTTACTGTTCATTTTTCTTGTTTATTTCACTTTTGTTTATTATCTACTTCACTTGCTTTGGCAAATGTTAACATATGTTTTCCCATGCCAATAAAGCCCCTTGAATTGAAATTGATTTGAGAGATGTAAACTAAAGTACTGAGAGAACAGCGGTAGTGGAGGCCAGGCCAAACAAGGCCTCTCAGGCCACAAGTGTTCAGCCTTTTAATATAGCCTGCTAAACACACGCACATAACTCCTGCTTCACAACTAACATTCAGTATGGTTCCAATTACTTCACTGATCTTTTCATTACAAATTGCTAACCCTTAAGCAAACATTTTTTTGTGTAATATATCTTTTTTTTTTTTTTTAAAGAGTCAAGGTCTAATCATTTTCAAAACGTAAGCAAAACCAGATGCCAAGGCTTAATTAAGAAGATGACCTAACGCCAGAGGCTGTGTGTTTGTTGAGAGAGAAATACGGTGTGCATGTACCAGTACACATGTTGCATGTCTTCAGAGTGTGTTGTTTTCTCTCATTACGACCCCACCCCGGTCTCCTCCGGTACCAACACACCCCGGTCTCCTCCGGTACCAACGCACACCCCGGTCTCCTCCTCCACACCGGGGTGTGTGTTGGTACCGGAGGAGACCGGGGCGTGCTGGTACCGGAGGAGACCGGGGTGTGCTGGTACCGGGGCGTGCTGGTACCGGAGGAGACCGGGGCGTGCTGGTACCGGAGGAGACCGGGGCGTGCTGGTACCGGAGGAGACCGGGGTGTGTGTTGGTACGGGAGGAGACCGGGGCGTGCTGGTACCGGAGGAGACCGGGTGTGCTGGTACCGGGGCGTGCTGTACCGGAGGACCGGGGCGTGCTGGTACCGGAGGAGACCGGGGCGTGCTGGTACCGGAGGAGACCGGGGCGTGCTGGTACCGGAGGAGACCGGGGCGTGCTGGTACCGGAGGAGACCGGGGCGTGCTGGTACCGGAGGAGACCGGGGTGTGCTGGTACCGGAGGAGACCGGGGCGTGCTGGTACCGGGGCGTGCTGGTACCGGAGGAGACCGGGGTGTGCTGGTACCGGAGGAGACCGGGGCGTGCTGGTACCGGAGGAGACCGGGGTGTGCTGGTACCGGGGTGTGCTGGTACCGGAGGAGACCGGGGTGTGCTGGTACCGGAGGAGACCGGGGTGTGCTGGTACCGGGGCGTGCTGGTACCGGAGGAGACCGGGGCGTGCTGGTACCGGAGGAGACCGGGGCGTGCTGGTACCGGAGGAGACCGGGGCGTGCTGGTACCGGAGGAGACCGGGGCGTGCTGGTACCGGAGGAGACCGGGGCGTGCTGGTACCGGAGGAGACCGGGGCGTGCTGGTACCGGAGGAGACATCGTCCGCATGTTGATGTTGTCCACCCACACCAGAGGGGATCAGGACATGCCGGTTGAAATATCAAAACGAACTCTGAACCAAACATAATCATTTGGGGACAGGTCGAAAAGCATTAAACATTTATGGAAATGTAGCTAGCTAGCTTGCTGTTGCTAGCTAATTTGTCCAGGGATATAAACATTGGGTTGTTATTTTACCTGAAATGCACAAGGTCCTCTACTCTGACAATGAATCCTCACATAAAAGGGTAAACCAAGTTCATTTCTAGTCATCTCTCCTCCATCAGGCTTCTTCTTTGAACTTTATATGGTGGTTGGCAACCAACTTTAAGGTGCTTTACCACTACCAGCTGGACTCGAGTGTGGACCTCAGTTCATCTTTCAATGCTCCCAAAAACCAAATGAGGAGATGGGAGAGGCGGGATTTGCAGTGCATCAAGCATCACTAAATAGAACCATGTCCTATTTTAGAGACTGGCTACGCAGACAGTCATTGATGTGGGAGATCAGTGTGACGGAATAACATGTATGTGTACATTTATTTTACAACACCCGACACGAGCAGTGTGGTCAGCATGTTATTGTGTATTGGTCCAATGAGCAGGTGGTGTACATAACGGACAAGGTTGGGTAACACTAGGCTAGGGGTTGTTAGTGGACAGTGTGTCCAGGGACTACCTCTGTAATGAGAGGGTTGTCCCTCTCTGCTAGGGGGTAGGGGTTATGTTAGAGGGGTTAGGGTGTAGGGCAGTACAGTACCTTTGTAAGGAGAGGGTTTCTCCTCCTCTTTGGCTCGGCCAGCCAGCTCCAGGAAGTCTTCGATCAGGTCCAGAGAGATCAGAGACTGACTGAACACCAGACTGATGAGGGGATAGAAGACACGTCAACATCACATCATCACTGGACAGTCTGTCATGTTAACAGAACATTTGAAAACATGTTTCATTCAAGCACTTAGCATTGATCCAATTCAGCACTTCTTGTCTCAAAGTGTAGCATGTTCTCAGAGCTTGGCTCCTTACAATTTGTCCTCCACCTCCTCCTTTGTGGTGGGCTCTCTCATGAATTGATATGACGTATTTAGGTGAGCGGACACCTGGAGCGGATGACTTGAGAGTTGTCCTTCGTGTCATTCAGTATTTCTTTGTGACTAAAAACCCCATTCCTGATTGGCAGATTAGAAGCAAATCAAATCTTATTTGTCACATTCAATGCATATAGTCCGGGTGGCAATTTGATTCATTGTTCAGGAGTCTTATGGCTTGGGGGTAGAAGCTGTTAAGAAGCCTTTTGGACCTAGACTTGGTGCTCCGGTACCGCTTGCCGTGCAGTTTCAGAGAGAACAGTCTATGACTGGGGTGACTGGAGTCTTAGACAACTTTTAGGGCCTTCCTCTGACACCGCCTGGTATAGAGGTCCTGGATGGCAGGAAGCTTGGCCTCAGTGATGTACTGGGCCAGTCACACTACCCTCTGTAGTGCCTTGCGGTTGGAGGCTGAGCAGTTGCCATACCAGGCGGTGATGCAACCGGTCAGGATGCTCTTCATGGTGCAGCTGTCGAGCTTTTTGAAGATGTGGGGACCCATGCCAAATCTTTTCAGTCTCCTGAGGGGGAATAGGTTTTGTCGTGCCCTCTTCACGACTGTCTTGGTGTGCTTGGACTATGTTAGTTTGTTGGTGATGTGGACGCCAAGGAACTTTAACATTTTGACCCACTCCACAAAAGCCCTGTCGATGTGAATGGAGGCGTGTTCAGTCCTCCTTTTCCTGTAGTCCACAATCATCTCCTTTGTCTTGATCACATTGAGGGAGAGGTTGTTGTCCTGGCACCACACGGCCAGGTATCTGACCTCCTCCCTATTGGCTGTCTCATCGTTGTTCGTGATCAGGCCTAACCTCGGTGTCGTCAGCAAACTTAATGGTGTTGGAGTCGTGCCTAGCCACACAGTCGTGAGTGAACAGGGAGTACAGGAGGGGACTGAGTACAAACCCCTGGGGGGCCCCAGTGTTGAGGATCAGCATGACAGACGTGATGTTGCCTACCCTCACCACCTGGGGGCGGCCCGTCAGGAAGTCCAGGATCCAGTTGCAGAGGGAGGTGTTTAGTCCCAGGGTCCTTAGCTTAGTGATGAGCTTTGAGGGTACTATGGTGTTGAACGCTGAGCTGTAGTCAATGAACACCATTCTCACATAGGTGTTCCTTTTGTCCAGGTGGGAAAGGGCAGTGTGGAGTGCAATAGAGATTGCGTCATCTGTGGATCTGTCGGGGCGGTATGCAAATAGGAGTGGGTCTCGTGTTTCTGGGATAATGATGTTGATGTGAGCCATGACCAGCCTTTCAAAGCACTTCATGGTTACCAACGTGAGTGCTACGGGCAGTAGTCATTTAGGCAGGTTACCTTCGCATTCTTGGGAACAGGGACAATGGTGGTCTATGAAACTTAAGTATTACAGACTCAGTCAGGAAGAGGCTGAAAATGTCAGTGAAGACACTTTCCAGTTGGTCCGCACATGCTCTGAGTACACGTCCTGGTATTTCGTCTGGCCCCGCGGCTTTGTGAATGTTGACCTGTTTAAACGTCTGGCTCACATCGGCTACGGAGAGCGTGATCACACAGGCGTCCGGAGCAGCTGGTGCTCTCATGCATGCTTCTGTATTGCTTTGCTCAAAGCGAGCAAAAAAGGGCATCTGGTAGGCTCGCGTCACTGGGCAGCTCACGGCAAGTTTCCCTTTGAAGTCCGTAATAGTTTGCAAGCCCTGCCACATCCGATGAGCGTCAGAGCAGGTGTAGTAGGATTCGATCTTAATCCTGTATTGATGCTTTTCCCGTTTGATGGTTCGTCTGAGGGCATAGCGGGATTTCTTACAAGCGTCCAGATTAGTGTCCTGCTCCTTGAAAACGGCAGCTCTAGCCTTTAGCTCGGTGAGGATGTTGCCTGTTAACCATAGCTTCTGGTTGGGATATGTACGTACAGTCACTGTGGAGATGACGTCATCGATAAACTTATTGATGAAGCTGGTGACAGACTAGCACCTGGTGCTCATAGGTTGTTATTTACAAACATTGTTTTGAATTTAAATAAAATTGTACCTACACACTGAAGGCTGTAAAGCCGAAAAATCTGTGTACGTATCCCTGATGCAGTGAAAATAATACAAAACAATGTAATAATGAAGTTTAATGCAACATTTCATCTCTTTGTTTGTCTGAATTGGTGGGTTTCTGGTTCTTCCTCCACCTCAAATGTAGATTATAGTTACTTACACTTTGTCCTCCACCTCCTCGGCCATGCGGAGGATCTCAAACAGCAGCACCATTTTCCCAGAATGCTCCAGGATCTCAGAGTCGGCCTCCGTAACAAACTCTTTGTGCCAGTCAGGACTCCTGGTGCCAGGGCTGGAGGCTGGACGCACTAGGGAGGGCAGAGGGTAAGGGTTAGAGGTCAGGGCTGGACGCTGGACGCACTGGGGAGGGCAGAGGGTAAGAATTTATATTTTTTTATTTGGATCCCCATTAGTGACAGCTAGTCTTACTAGGGTCCGACACATAACGAATTTGACAAAATACTTAATTTACATACATTTTAAATCATTAACATGTAGTGTGTGTGTATCTATCAGTTCCACATACATGTCAGTACAGAAACACAACCAGTAGATCACATGGGGGAGTTGTGTTGTGGGGTGTTGCTTCATCTGCTTTTTTGAAACCAGGTTTGCTGTTCACTATATAAGATGGAAGGGAGTCCCATGCAATCACGGCTCTGTATAATACTGTGCAAAGACCCCTGGTGGCATGTCTGGTGGGGTAACTGTGTGTGTCAGTGCTGTGTGTAAGTTGATTACGCAAACAATTTGGAATTTCCAACCATGTTTATTATAACAAGTAGTGACACAGTCAGTCTTTCTTCAACTCTCAGCCAAGACCCTGACATGCATAGTATTTATATTAACTTTCTAGTTACAATGAAGAGCAAGACGTGCCGCTCTGTTCTGGGCCAGCTGCAGCTTAACTAGGTCTTTCCTTGCAGCACTGGACCACACCACTGGACAATAATCAAGATTAGACAAAACTAGAGCCTGCAGAACTTGCTTTGAAGAGTGTGGCGTCAAGAAAGCAGAGCATCTCTTTATTACAGACAGACCTCTCCCCATCTTTACAAACCATTGAATCTACATGTTTTGACCATGACAGTTTACAATCTAAGGTAACGCCAAGTAATTTAGTCTCAACTTGTTCAACGGCCACACCATTCATTACCAGATTCAGCTGAGGTCTAGAACTTAAGGAATGATTTGTACCAAATACAACGCTCTTAGTTTTAGAGATGTTCAGGACCAGTTTATTACTGGCCACCCACTCCAAAACAGACCTCAACTCTTTGTTAAGGGTTTCAGTGACTTCATTAGCTGTGGTTGCTGATGTGTATATGGTTGAATCATCAGCATACATGGACACACATTGTGTTTAATGCCAGTGGCAGGTCATTTGTTAAAATAGAAAAGAGTAGAGGGCCTAGAGAGCTGCCCTGTGGTACACCACACTTAACGTTTGACATTAGAGAAGCTTCCGTTAAAGAAAACCCACAGTTCTATTAGATAGATCGCTCTGAATCCACAATATGGCAGAGGTTGAATGGCCATAACACATACGTTTATTTTCAACAACAGGTTCTGGTTAATAATATCAAAGGCTGCACTGAAATCTAACAGTACCGCTCCCACAATCTTCTTATTATCAATTCCTTTCAACCAATCATCAGTCATTTGTGCCAGTGCAGGACATGTAGAGTGCCCTTCTCTATAAGCACACTGAAAGTCTGTTAAATTGTTTAGAGAAATAGCATTATATTTGGTCAAAAAAAATGTCCAACAGTTTGCTACGAGTTGGCAGCAAGCCAGGTCGGGTAGAAGAATTACCTTGGCTTCCCTCCAGGACAAAGATTTTGCTCTAGGCTCAGATTAAAGATATGGCAGATAGATGGAAAGCTACTGAGGATGGTAGCTGACTCTATAGCCACTCCTAAATTGACAATGCCAGGAGGTTTGTCATTATTGATCGGTAACAATAGTTTTCCACCTCTCCCACACTAACTTTACAAAATTCTAACTTGTAATGGTTTTCTTTCATTATTAGTTTTTTTAAATGAATGAATACGATGCCTCACTGTTCGTTGTTGGCATTTCCCTGCCTAATGAAGTAATCATTAAAATAACTGGCAACATCAAATGGTTGTGTGATGAATAAGCCATCTGATTGGATGAAAGATGAAGTGTAATTTGTCTTTCTGCCCATAATTTCATTTAAAGTACTCCAAAGTTTTTCATTGATCTTGGCTTCATAACACAGTTTCTTCTTCTTTTTGTTGAGTTTAGTTACATAATTAATCCATATGCAGTAAGTCAGCCAGTCAGATGTGCAGCCAGACTTATTAGCCACTCATTTTGCCCCCATCTCTTTCAACCATACAGTTTTTCAATTCCTCATCAATCCATGGAGCCTCAACAGTTCTATCAGTCAGTTAACAGTTCTACCAGTCAGTTAACAGTTCTACCAGTCAGTTAACAGTTCTACCAGTCAGTTAACAGTTCTACCAGTCAGTTAACAGTTCTATCAGTCAGTTAACAGTTCTATCAGTCAGTTAACAGTTCTATCAGTCAGTTAACAGTTCTATCAGTCAGTTAACAGTTCTATCAGTCAGTTAACAGTTCTATCAGTCAGTTAACAGTTCTATCAGTCAGTTAACAGTTCTATCAGTCAGTTAACAGTTCTAACTGTCAGTTTCTTAACAGGTGAATGTGTATTACTAATTGGATGCAAATTCATGAATTCATCAAGTGCAGCGTCTGGATGTTCCTTATCGCATCAGACCAACAAATATATGTTTAATATCATGCAGCAAAATCTGTTGTATGATCTCTCATACACTATTTTAGTTCCAGCTGTTGGAACTTTGTCTTTCTTGGATATAGCCACTATATTGTGATCACAGCGTCCAATGGGGACGGATACAGCCTCAGAACAAAGTTCTACAGTATTAGTAAAGATGTGATCGATATATTCAGAAAGTATTCAGACCATCACGTTTAAGGTTACAGCCTTTTTCTAAAATGCATTAAATCGTTTTTCTTCCTCATCAATACACAAACAATATCCCATAATGACAAAGACAAAAACAAGTTTATGCATTTTTGCAAATTTATAAAAAAATAAAAAACCTGAAATATCACATTTACCTAAGTATTCAAGCGTGGTGGCTGCATCATGGTATGGGTATGCTTGTAAGTGGCAAACACTGGGGAGTTTTTTTTAGGACAAAAAGGAAACGGGATGGAGCTAAGCACAGGCAAAAACCTAGAGGAAAACCTGCTTCAGTCTGCTTCCACCAGACACATGGGAGATGAATTCACCTTTCAGCATGACAGGCCAATTCTACACGGGAGTTGCTTACCAAGAAGACAGTGACTGTTCCTGAGTGGCATTTTTTACTTACATCTAGTTGAAAATCTATGGCAAGACCTGAAAATGGTTGCCTAGCAATGATCAACAACTAATTTGACAGAGCTTGAAGAATTTTGAAAAGACTAAAAATGGGCAAATACAAAATATTGTACAATCCAGGTGTGCAAAGCTCTTATGAGACTTACCCAAGAAGACTCCCAGCTGAAATCGCTATCAAAGGTGTTTCTAACATGTATTGACTCAGAGAGCTGAATACTTATTTAAATTACTATTTTAGTTATTTAATATGTATTAACCTTTAAAAAATAAAATATATCTATAAAATAAATATATATATATATAACACCGTAACATTATAAATGTACATTTCTAGTCCGGTAACAATCTACAGGCTCTATAATTGTATTTCTATACCTTCCTCCTCTGGCTCCGCCCGGTTACGGCTGGAAGGGTCTCCTCCTCGGGAGCTGGTATTCCATTCCTTTATTACCTCCAGAGCATCACTGTCTGAGTCGCTGTCCTTCTTCCTGGCTTTCCCCCGCTTCTTCTTCCTACAGGGGGGGGGCAGAGCAGTGACAGGTTGTATATTGCAGTATGATAAGACAGTCAACAGTGAAAGGCCGTATACTACATTATGATCGATACCGTAACGTTAAATCAGAGATGCGAAACTGGTGAGGGACCTAAAAAAGGTGACAAATGTCGGACAGAAACGAAAAAAAAAAAAAAAACTAAACTGCTACAAAATGTGCCTATTTTCCAACCAACAAAGTGATGTCAGACCAAGTATCACGATACAGAGTAATATGGTGATACCACGGAGTTGGCCCCGCCCCCACAAGATGCCTGTCCCCATTTCCTGTTGGTTCTGCCCGTGCGCTGCACCCTGATCTTCACACCTCTACTCAATACGACACACTCAACTTCACACTTTACAGTAAAAGACAAAAAGGCTACTGCAGAAAACTGATGCTTTGCTCATATCCAAATGCCTACCTGTGATTGGGCAGGATGAATGTAGTAAGGAATATACACAGTGGACAAAACATTAAGAATACCTTCCTAATATTGAGTTGCACGCCATTTTGCCCTCAGAACAGACTCAATTCGTCGGGGCATGGCGTCTACAGGGTGTTGAAAGCGTTCCACAAGGATGCTGGCTCATGTTGACTCCAATGCTTCCCACAGTTGTGTCAAGTTGGCTGGATGTCCTTTGGGTGGTGGACCGTTCTTGATACACACTGAAAACTGTTGAGCGTGAAAAACCCAGCAGCGTTGCAGTTGTTGACACAAACCGGTGCGCCTGGCACCTGCTACCATACCCCGTTCAAAGGCACTTAAATATTTTGTTGCCCATTCACCCTCCGAATGACACACATACAAAAACCATGTCTCAATTGTCTCCAAGCTTAAAAATCCTTCTTTAACAGTCTGTAACGGATAGAGCAGGCGTTCTTAATGTTTTGTACGCTCAGTAAATGCATAGTGATCTGTATTTTCATTGTGGCAGTACGAGGAAAACAAACCAGGCCTATATGAGACCATTTTAGCCTCTTCACACAACTTTACACACACTCAACTTCCACCGGCTCGTCCGCCCGCCCCGCTCTCCGGGGGCCTCTGTTATAGCTCAATGGGTGATACACTCCGGGCCTCTGTTATAGCTCAATGGGTGATACACTCTGGGCCTCTGTTATAGCTCAATGGGTGATACACTCCGGGCCTCTGTTATAGCTCAATGGGTGATACACTCCGGGCCTCTGTTATAGCTCTATGGGTGATACACTCCGGGCCTCTGTTATAGCTCTATGGGTGATACACTCCGGCCCTCTGTTATAGCTCAATGGGTGATACACTCTGAGCCTCTGTTATAGCTCTATGGGTGATACACTCCGAGCCTCTGTTATAGCTCAATGGGTGATACACTCCGTTATTTTTTATGGATGAACATGATGGCGAAAAGTGACGAGTTTGTGTCACTGTAAATAATGTGGGGTTACTTTTTCTGTTTCTCGTCTTCAGAGGTCATGCTTAAAGAAGATTCCTCGGTCTCCGAAGCGATGAACTCATCCATGCTGTCCTCATCAAAGTACCCCTAAAAACACAAGACACGCAGTCAGAACCCCTAAAACACAGTCAGCCCCCCCCCCCCCCAGACACAGTCACCCCCCCCCCCAGACACAGTCAGCCCCCCCCCCCCCCAAGACACAGTCAGCCCCCCCCCCCCCCAAGACACAGCCCCCCCCCCCCCCCAAGACACAGCCCCCCCCCCCCCCAAGACACAGCCCCCCCCCCCCCAAGACACAGTCACCCCCCCCCCCACACAGTCACCCCCCCCCCCACACAGTCACCCCCCCCCCCACAGTCACCCCCCCCCAGACACAGTCACCCCCCCCCCCCCCAGACACAGTCACCCCCCCCCCCCCAGACACAGTCAGCCCCCCCCCCCCAAGACACAGTCAGCCCCCCCCCCCCAAGACACAGTCAGCCCCCCCCCCCAAGACACAGTCAGCCCCCCCCCCCAAGACACAGTCAGCCCCCCAAGACACAGTCACCCCCCCCCAGACACAGTCACCCCCCCCCCCAGACACAGTCAGCCCCCCCCCCCCCTAAGACACAGTCAGCCCCCCCCCCCCCTAAGACACAGTCAGCCCCCCCCCTAAGACACAGTCAGCCCCCCCCTAAGACACAGTCAGCCCCCCCCCCTAAGACACAGTCAGCCCCCCCCCCCTAAGACACAGTCAGCCCCCCCCCCCTAAGACACAGTCAGACCCCCCCCCCCTAAGACACAGTCAGCCCCCCCCCCCTAAGACACAGTCAGCCCCCCCCCCCTAAGACAGTCAGCCCCCCCCCCTAAGACACAGTCAGCCCCCCCCCCCAAGACACAGTCAGCCCCCCCCCCTAAGACACAGTCAGCCCCCCCCCCCTAAGACAGTCAGCCCCCCCCCCCTAAGACACAGTCAGCCCCCCCCCCCCCTAAGACACAGTCAGCCCCCCCCCCCCTAAGACACAGTCAGCCCCCCCCCCCTAAGACACAGTCAGCCCCCCCCCCTAAGACACAGTCAGCCCCCCCCCCCTAAGACAGTCAGCCCCCCCCCCCCCCCCCCTAAGACACAGTCAGCCCCCCCCCCCCCCTAAGACACAGTCAGCCCCCCCTAAGACAACATGGGTTAATAAAGAGTTAATTTCAGATTATTTTCCAGGACAAAGACAAAGCTACAAGCAACCAATAGGAACTCCTGGGGTTTAGTGAGGCGTGTGTTAGCATGTTCTCCTGGGGTTTAGTGAAGCGTGTGTTAGCATGTTCTCCTGGGGTTCAGTGAAGCGTGTGTTAGCATGTTCTCCTGGGGTTCAGTGAAGCGTGTGTTAGCATGTTCTCCTGGGGTTTAGTGAAGCGTGTGCTAGCATGTTCTCCTGGGGTTTAGTGAAGCGTGTGTTAGCATGTTCTCCTGGGGTTCAGTGAAGCGTGTGTTAGCATGTTCTCCTGGGGTTCAGTGAAGCGTGTGTTAGCATGTTCTCCTGGGGTTTAGTGAAGCGTGTGCTAGCATGTTCTCCTGGGGTTTAGTGAAGCGTGTGTTAGCATGTTCTCCTGGGGTTTAGTGAAGCGTGTGTTAGCATGTTCTCCTGGGGTTTAGTGAGGCGTGTGCTAGCATGTTCTCCTGGGGTTTAGAGTGAAGCGTGTGTTAGCATGTTCTCCTGGGGTTCAGTGAAGCGTGTGTTAGCATGTTCTCCTGGGGTTTAGTGAAGCGTGTGCTAGCATGTTCTCCTGGGGTTTAGTGAAGCGTGTGTTAGCATGTTCTCCTGGGGTTTAGTGAAGCGTGTGTTAGCATGTTCTCCTGGGGTTTAGTGAGGCGTGTGTTAGCATGTTCTCCTGGGGTTTAGTGAAGCGTGTGCTAGCATGTTCTCCTGGGGTTTAGTGAAGCGTGTGTTAGCATGTTCTCCTGGGGTTTAGTGAAGCGTGTGTTAGCATGTTCTCCTGGGGTTTAGTGAGGCGTGTGTTAGCATGTTCTCCTGGGGTTTAGAGTGAAGCGTGTGCTAGCATGTTCTCCTGGGGTTTAGTGAAGCGTGTGTTAGCATGTTCTCCTGGGGTTTAGTGAGGCGTGTGCTAGCATGTTCTCCTGGGGTTTAGAGTGAAGCGTGTGTTAGCATGTTCTCCTGGGGTTCAGTGAAGCGTGTGTTAGCATGTTCTCCTGGGGTTTAGTGAAGCGTGTGCTAGCATGTTCTCCTGGGGTTTAGTGAAGCGTGTGTTAGCATGTTCTGCTGGGGTTTAGTGAAGCGTGTGTTAGCATGTTCTCCTGGGGTTTAGTGAAGCGTGTGTTAGCATGTTCTCCTGGGGTTTCGAGTGAAGCGTGTGTTAGCATGTTCTGCTGGGGTTTAGTGAAGCGTGTGTTAGCATGTTCTCCTGGGGTTTAGTGAAGCGTGTGTTAGCATGTTCTCCTGGGGTTTAGTGAAGCGTGTGTTAGCATGTTCTCCTGGGTTTTAGAGTGAAGCGTGTGTTAGCATGTTCTCCTGGGGTTTAGTGAAGCGTGTGTTAGCATGTTCTCCTGGGGTTTAGTGAAGCGTGTGTTAGCATGTTCTCCTGGGGTTTAGAGTGAAGCGTGTGTTAGCATGTTCTCCTGGGGTTCAGTGAAGCGTGTGTTAGCATGTTCTCCTGGGGTTTAGAGTGAAGCGTGTGTTAGCATGTTCTCCTGGGGTTCAGTGAAGCGTGTGTTAGCATGTTCTCCTGGGGTTCAGTGAAGCGTGTGTTAGCATGTTCTCCTGGGGTTCAGTGAAGCGTGTGTTAGCATGTTCTCCTGGGGTTTAGTGAAGCGTGTGTTAGCATGTTCTCCTGGGGTTTAGAGTGAAGCGTGTGTTAGCATGTTCTCCTGGGGTTCAGTGAAGCGTGTGTTAGCATGTTCTCCTGGGGTTTAGAGTGAAGCGTGTGTTAGCATGATCTCCTGGGGTTCAGTGAAGCGTGTGCTAGCATGTTCTCCTGGGGTTCAGTGAAGCGTGTTAGCATGTTCTCCTGGGGTTTAGTGAAGCGTGTGTTAGCATGTTCTTCTGGGGTTCAGCGAAGCGTGTTAGCATGTTCTTCTGGGGTTCAGTGAAGCGTGTGTTAGCATGTTCTCCTGGGGTTTAGTGAAGCGTGTGTTAGCATGTTCTCCTGGGGTTTAGTGAAGCGTGTGTTAGCATGTTCTCCTGGGGTTTAGAGTGAAGCGTGTGTTAGCATGTTCTCCTGGGGTTTAGTGAAGCGTGTGTTAGCATGTTCTCCTGGGGTTTAGTGAAGCGTGTGTTAGCATGTTCTCCTGGGGTTTAGTGAAGCGTGTGTTAGCATGTTCTCCTGGGGTTTAGTGAAGCGTGTGTTAGCATGTTCTCCTGGGGTTCAGTGAAGCGTGTGTTAGCATGTTCTCCTGGGGTTCAGTGAAGCGTGTGTTAGCATGTTCTCCTGGGGTTCAGTGAAGCGTGTGTTAGCATGTTCTCCTGGGGTTTAGTGAAGCGTGTGTTAGCATGTTCTCCTGGGGTTTAGAGTGAAGCGTGTGTTAGCATGTTCTCCTGGGGTTCAGTGAAGCGTGTGTTAGCATGTTCTCCTGGGGTTCAGTGAAGCGTGTGTTAGCATGTTCTCCTGGGGTTTAGTGAAGCGTGTGTTAGCATGTTCTCCTGGGGTTTAGTGAAGCGTGTGTTAGCATGTTCTCCTGGGGTTCAGTGAAGCGTGTGTTAGCATGTTCTCCTGGGGTTTAGTGAAGCGTGTGTTAGCATGTTCTCCTGGGGTTCAGTGAAGCGTGTGTTAGCATGTTCTCCTGGGGTTTAGTGAAGCGTGTGTTAGCATGTTCTCCTGGGGTTTAGTGAAGCGTGTGTTAGCATGTTCTCCTGGGGTTCAGTGAAGCGTGTGTTAGCATGTTCTCCTGGGGTTTAGTGAAGCGTGTGTTAGCATGTTCTCCTGGGGTTTAGTGAAGCGTGTGTTAGCATGTTCTCCTGGGGTTCAGCGAAGCGTGTGTTAGCATGTTCTCCTGGGGTTCAGTGAAGCGTGTGCTAGCATGTTCTCCTGGGGTTCAGTGAAGCGTGTGTTAGCATGTTCTCCTGGGGTTCAGCGAAGCGTGTGTTAGCATGTTCTCCTGGGGTTTAGTGAAGCGTGTGTGTTGGTGGGGGGGGTGCAGCTGATGCAGACCCGTCTCGTTCCCCTCAGCCTGATGAGTGTGAGTCCGTCTGTGTGTACCTTGTTTTCTTTGCTGATGTAGTCCAGCTGCAGGCACCAGGGATGGGTCCAGATTCTGCTGAGCATCTGGAAGTCCTGGAAGAGTTTGGTCCCGGCTCGACCCCGACCCCCTTCCACCACGTTCCCCGCACCTGCCCCACACACACAGAGAGAGAGAGAGGAGAGAGAGAGAGGAGAGAGAGAGAGAGGAGAAAGAGAGAGGAGAAAGAGAGAGGAGAAAGAGAGAGGAGAAAGAGAGAGGAGAAAGAGGAGAGAAAGAGAGGAGAAAGAGAGGAGAAAGAGAGGAGAAAGAGAGGAGAAAGAGAGGAGAAAGAGAGGAGAAAGAGAGGAGAAAGTGTGTCAAACCCACCACAGCTGAATAAGGTACCACTCCCTCACATCAACACCAGAACAACGTAAGAGACGTAACACCTCAACAACTAAAATATACCGTGCATTCAGAAACCTGGACTTGTAACACATTTTGTTAAACGTTCGTCTTAATCTAAAATGGATGAAATGAAATGTTTTCCTCAATCTACACTAATGACAAAAACAGGTTTAAAATGTTATGCAAATTTCAAATAACAAACAGAAATACCTATCAGGCCTTTATGGTAGAGTGGCCAGACGGAAGCCACGTCTCAGTAAAAGGCACATGACAGCCCTCTTGGAGTTTGCCAAAAGGCACCGAAAGGACTCTCAGAACATGAAAAAGAGGATTCTCTGGTCTGTTGAAACCAAGATCGAGCTCTTTGGCCTGAATGCCAAGCATCACGTCAGGACGAAACCTGGCACCATATCCCTACGGTGAAGCATGGTGGTGGCAGCATCATGCTTTGGGAACATATTGAACTGTTTAGACTAGAGACCAGACCTCTGGGTCATATTGAACTGTTTAGACTAGAGACCAGACATCTGGGTCATATTGAACTGTTTAGACTAGAGACCAGACCTCTGGGTAATATGAGTCATATTGAACCGTTTAGACTAGAGACCAGACCTCTGGTAATATGAGTCATAATGAACCGTTTAGACTAGAGACCAGACCTCTGGTAATATGGGTCATATTGAACCGTTTAGACTAGAGACCAGACCTCTGGTAATATGGGTCATATTGAACCGTTTAGACTAGAGACCAGACCTCTGGGTAATATGGGTCATATTGAACCGTTTAGACTAGAGACCAGACCTCTGGTAATATGGGTCATATTGAACCGTTTAGACTAGAGACCAGACCTCTGGGTAATATGGGTCATATTGAACCGTTTAGACTAGAGCCCAGACCTCTGGGTAATATGGGTCATATTGAACCGTTTAGACTAGAGACCAGACCTCTGGGTAATATGGGTCATATTGAACCGTTTAGACTAGAGACCAGACCTCTGGTAATATGAGTCATATTGAACCGTTTAGACTAGAGACCAGACCTCTGGGTAATATTGAACTGTTTAGACTAGAGACCAGACCTCTGGGTAATATTGAACTGTTTAGACTAGAGACCAGACCTCTGGGTCATATTGAACCGTTTAGACTAGAGACCAGACCTCTGGTAATATGGGTCATATTGAACCGTTTAGACTAGAGACCAGACCTCTGGGTCATATTGAACCGTTTAGACTAGAGACCAGACCTCTGGGTAATATGGGTCATATTGAACCGTTTAGACTAGAGACCAGACCTCTGGGTAATATTGAACTGTTTAGACTAGAGACCAGACCTCTGGGTAATATTGAACTGTTTAGACTAGAGACCAGACCTCTGGGTCATATTGAACCGTTTAGACTAGAGACCAGACCTCTGGTAATATGGGTCATATTGAACCGTTTAGACTAGAGACCAGACCTCTGGTAATATGGGTCATATTGAACCGTTTAGACTAGAGACCTCTGGGTAATATGGGTCATATTGAACCGTTTAGACTAGAGACCAGACCTCTGGGTCATATTGAACTGTTTAGACTAGAGACCAGACCTCTGGTAATATGGGTCATATTGAACCGTTTAGACTAGAGACCAGACCTCTGGTAATATGGGTCATATTGAACCGTTTAGACTAGAGACCAGACCTCTGGGTAATATGGGTCATATTGAACCGTTTAGACTAGAGACCAGACCTCTGGTAATATGAGTCATATTGAACCGTTTAGACTAGAGACCAGACCTCTGGGTAATATTGAACTGTTTAGACTAGAGACCAGACCTCTGGGTAATATTGAACTGTTTAGACTAGAGACCAGACCTCTGGGTCATATTGAACCGTTTAGACTAGAGACCAGACCTCTGGTAATATGGGTCATATTGAACCGTTTAGACTAGAGACCAGACCTCTGGGTCATATTGAACCGTTTAGACTAGAGACCAGACCTCTGGGTAATATGGGTCATATTGAACCGTTTAGACTAGAGACCAGACCTCTGGTAATATGGGTCATATTGAACCGTTTAGACTAGAGACCTCTGGGTAATATGGGTCATATTGAACCGTTTAGACTAGAGACCAGACCTCTGGGTCATATTGAACTGTTTAGACTAGAGACCAGACCTCTGGTAATATGGGTCATATTGAACCGTTTAGACTAGAGACCAGACCTCTGGTAATATGGGTCATATTGAACCGTTTAGACTAGAGACCAGACCTCTGGTAATATGGGTCATATTGAACCGTTTAGACTAGAGACCAGACCTCTGGGTAATATGGGTCATATTGAACCGTTTAGACTAGAGACCTCTGGGTAATATGGGTCATATTGAACCGTTTAGACTAGAGACCTCTGGGTAATATTGGTCATATTGAACTGTTTAGACTAGAGACCAGACCTCTGGGTAATATGAGTCATATTAAACTGTTTAGACTAGAGGCCAGACCTCTGGGTAATATGGGTCATATTGAACCGTTTAGACTAGAGACCAGACCTCTGGTAATATGGGTCATATTGAACCGTTTAGACTAGAGACCAGACCTCTGGGTAATATGGGTCATATTGAACCGTTTAGACTAGAGACCTCTGGGTAATATGGGTCATATTGAACCGTTTAGACTAGAGACCTCTGGGTAATATTGGTCATATTGAACTGTTTAGACTAGAGACCAGACCTCTGGGTAATATGAGTCATATTAAACTGTTTAGACTAGAGACCAGACCTCTGGGTAATATTGAACTGTTTAGACTAGAGACCAGACCTCTGGTAATATGGGCCATATTGAACCGTTTAGACTAGAGACCAGACCTCTGGTAATATGGGTCATATTGAACCGTTTAGACTAGAGACCAGACCTCTGGTAATATGGGTCATATTGAACCGTTTAGACTAGAGGCCAGACCTCTGGGTAATATGGGTCATATTGAACCGTTTAGACTAGAGACCAGACCTCTGGTAATATGGGTCATATTGAACCGTTTAGACTAGAGACCAGACCTCTGGGTAATATGGGTCATATTGAACCGTTTAGACTAGAGACCAGACCTCTGGGTAATATTGAACTGTTTAGACTAGAGACCAGACCTCTGGTAATATGGGTCATATTGAACCGTTTAGACTAGAGACCAGACCTCTGGTAATATGGGTCATATTGAACCGTTTAGACTAGAGACCAGACCTCTGGTAATATGGGTCATATTGAACCGTTTAGACTAGAGACCAGACCTCTGGTAATATGGGTCATATTGAACCGTTTAGACTAGAGACCAGACCTCTGGTAATATGGGTCATATTGAACCGTTTAGACTAGAGACCAGACCTCTGGTAATATGGGTCATATTGAACCGTTTAGACTAGAGACCAGACCTCTGGTAATATGGGTCATATTGAACCGTTTAGACTAGAGACCAGACCTCTGGGTAATATGAGTCATATTAAACTGTTTAGACTAGAGACCAGACCTCTGGGTAATATTGAACTGTTTAGACTAGAGACCAGACCTCTGGTAATATGGGTCATATTGAACCGTTTAGACTAGAGACCAGACCTCTGGTAATATGGGTCATATTGAACCGTTTAGACTAGAGACCAGACCTCTGGTAATATGGGTCATATTGAACCGTTTAGACTAGAGGCCAGACCTCTGGTAACCTCCTCCTCTCTCTCTTGAAACACACAGAAGTACAATGCTCCAGATAGGATCTGTAGTGTACACTAGATAAGGTAGGGGTTAGTGTGTACCTGTTAAGTGCTCCAGGTAGTGTCGGTATAGAGTACACTGGATGGGCGTGACTCTGACAGACACAACGTACTCATGTTTAGGAGGCAGGAACTTGGTCAGGGCAGAGTAGTCTCTTCTCTGGAGAGAGAGCAGAGAGAGAGAGAGAGAGAGAGAGCAGAGCAGAGAGAGAGAGAGAGAGAGAGCAGAGCAGAGAAAGAGCGAGAGCAGAGAGAGAGAGCAGAGAGAGAGCAGAGCAGAGAGAGAGAGAGAGAGAGCAGAGCAGAGAAAGAGCGAGAGCAGAGAGAGAGCAGAGAAAGAGAGGTTAACACAATTGTCGCTTCTCTGTGGAGAGGGACAGTTTAACAGCCAATTTCCTGTAATTCTATCAATTTTGTCACGTAAATACGATATCAGCGTGAGAGCGACTAACAAAATCAAAAATGGGGAGCCCCCTGGGGGTCAGGACCCGCCTAGAAAAGGGAGGCTGTGGGCCGCCAGCTACACATCCATCTCGTAGAGGACGTGAGCCCTCTCCTTCATGAGGCGTACACCACAGTGTTACCTGTACACATCCATCTCGTAGAGGACGTGAGCCCTCTCCTTCATGAGGCGTACACCACAGTGTTACCTGTACACATCCATCTCGTAGAGGACGTGAGCCCTCTCCTTCATGAGGCGTACACCACAGTGTTACCTGTACACATCCATCTCGTAGAGGACGTGAGCCCTCTCCTTCATGAGGCGTACACCACAGTGTTACCTGTACACATCCATCTCGTAGAGGACGTGAGCCCTCTCCTTCATGAGGCGTACACCACAGTGTTACCTGTACACATCCATCTCGTAGAGGATGTGAGCCCTCTTCTTCATGAGGCGTACACCACAGTGTTACCTGTACACATCCATCTCGTAGAGGATGTGAGCCCTCTCCTTCATGAGGCGTACACCACAGTGTTACCTGTACACATCCATCTCGTAGAGGACGTGAGCCCTCTCCTTCATGAGGCGTACACCACAGTGTTACCTGTACACATCCATCTCGTAGAGGACGTGAGCCCTCTCCTTCATGAGGCGTACACCACAGTGTTACCTGTACACATCCATCTCGTAGAGGATGTGAGCCCTCTTCTTCATGAGGCGTACACCACAGTGTTACCTGTACACATCCATCTCGTAGAGGACGTGAGCCCTCTCCTTCATGAGGCGTACACCACAGTGTTACCTGTACACATCCATCTCGTAGAGGACGTGAGCCCTCTCCTTCATGAGGCGTACACCACAGTGTTACCTGTACACATCCATCTCGTAGAGGATGTGAGCCCTCTCCTTCATGAGGCGTACACCACAGTGTTACCTGTACACATCCATCTCGTAGAGGACGTGAGCCCTCTCCTTCATGAGGCGTACACCACAGTGTTACCTGTACACATCCATCTCGTAGAGGACGTGAGCCCTCTCCTTCATGAGGCGTACACCACAGTGTTACCTGTACACATCCATCTCGTAGAGGACGTGAGCCCTCTCCTTCATGAGGCGTACACCACAGTGTTACCTGTACACATCCATCTCGTAGAGGACGTGAGCCCTCTCCTTCATGAGGCGTACACCACAGTGTTACCTGTACACATCCATTGAGCATCTCGTAGAGGATGTGAGCCCTCTTCTTCATGATCCGTACGTCCTGGTCCGTGGAGTCTGCTGCCTGCCCGTTCTGGATGGGGTTGACGAAGCGGTTCCTGAACTCCTTCACTGACCCCAGCAGGTTCTCCTTGATGAAGTTCACCATGCAGTGGTCTGGACAGGGAAAACACACAACATTAGTATTCACACCCCCCACCCAGATTTCTTCACATTTTGTTGTGTTATGAAGTGGGGATTAAAGTTGATTCCACTGTCATTTTTTGTCAACAAATCTTGGTAATGCCAAAGTAGAATTATATCCCTATCATAAAAATAAAAAATGAGAAATGAAACCGTAATATATCTTGATTATATAAGTTTTCACCCGAGTCAATACATGTTAGAATCATATTTGGCAGCGATTCCAGCTGGGAGTCGTCTTGGTTAACTCTCATAAGAGCTTTGCACACCTGGATTGTAAAATACTGTGTTTTCCCATTCGTCTTTTCAAAATTCTCTGCACAAAAAGTCATTGCGCAGAGAATCACTGTACCATCTAAACTGTTGTCAAATATAACCAAATACAACCATAATCAAAATATTGTATTTTTCAGCGGTTTGAAGCTGGTGTAAAAAAAATGTAAGTAAACAGGTAGAAAAAAATCAAACTTAACGAAGGCGTAGAATTATCTCACATAGAACAGATCTGCTTAGACTTGCTTTCAGTGACATATCTAGAACTCAAGATTCTATGTGAATTATAGATGTACAGTCGGAAGTTTACATACGCTGAGGTTGAAGTCATTAAAACTCATTTTTCAACCACTCCACAAATCTCTTGTTAACAAACTATAGTTTTGGCAAGTCGGTTAGGACATCTACTTTGTGCATGACAGAAGTAATTTATCCAACAATTGTTTACAGACGGATTATTTCACTTATAATTCACTGTATCATAATTTCAGCTGGTCAGAAGTTTACATACACTAAGTTAACTGTGCCTTTAAACAGCTTGGAAAATTCCAGAAAATTAAGTAATGGCTTTAGAAGCTTCTGATAGGCTAATTGACATCATTTGAGTCAATTGGAGGTGTACCTGTGGATATATTTCAAGGCCTTCCTTCAAACTCAGTGCCACTTTGCATTACATCATGGGAAAATCAAAATAAATCAGCCAAGACCTCAGAAAAATAATTGTAGACCTCCACAAGTCTGGTTCATCCTTGGGAGCAATTTCCAAACGCCTGAAGGTACCACGTTCATCTGTATAAACAATAGTACGCAAGTATAAACACCACGGGACCACGCAGCCGTCATACCACTCAGGAAGGAGACACGTTCTGTCTCCTAGAGATGAACATACTTCGGTGCGAGAAGTGCAAATCAAACCCAGAACAAGAGCAAAAGGACCTTGTGAAGATGCTGGAGGAAACAGGTACAAAGATATCTATATCCAGAGTAAACAAGTCCTAAATCAACACAACCTGAAAGGCCGCTCAGCAATGAAGAAGCCACTGCTCCAAAACAGCCATAAAAAAGCCAGACTACGGTTTGCAACTGCACATGGGGACAAAGATCGTACTTTTTGGAGAAATGTCCTCTGGTCTGATGAAACACAAATAGAACTGTTTGGCCATAATGATCATTGTTATGTTTGGAGGAAAAAGGGGGAGGCTTGCAAGCCAAAGAACACCATCCCAACCGTGAAGCACGGGGTTGGAAGCATCATGTTGTGGGGGTGCTTTGCTGCAGGAGGGACTGGTGCACTTCACAAAATAGATGGCATCATGAGGACGGAAAATTATTTGGATATATTGACGCAACATCTCAAGACATCAGTCAGGAAGTTCAAGCTTGGTCGCAAATGGGTCTTCCAAATGGACAATGACCCAAAGCATACTTCCAAAGTCGTGGCAAAATGGCTTAAGGACAACAAAGTCAAGGTATTGGAGTGGCCATCACAAAGCCCTGACCTCAATCCTCTAGAAAATTTATGGGGGCAGAACTGAAAAGGCGTGTGTGAGCAAGGAGGCCTACAAACCTGACTCAGTTACACCAGCTCTGTCAGGAGGAATGGGCCAAAATTCACCCAACTTATTGTGGGAAGCTTGTGGAAGGCTACCCGAAACGTTTGACCCAAGTTAAACAATTTAAAGGTAATGCTACCAAATACTAATTGAGTGTATGTAAACTTCTGACCCACTGGGAATGTGATGAAAGAAATAAAAGCTGAAATAAATCATTCTCTTATTATTCTGACATTTCACATTCTTAAAATAAAGTGGTGATCCTAACTGGCCTAAGACAGGAAACTTTTTTACTAGGATTCAATATCAGGAATTGTGAAAAAATGAGTTTAAATGTATTTGGCTAAGGTGTATGTAAACTTCCAGCTTCAACTGTATGTATGGGGGACAGAGGAAGGGGTAGTCATGGAAAAAATTATGTCAACCCCTACTATTTAACACAAGAGTCCATATAACTTACTATATTGAACAAAAACAACATGCAACATTTGACTGAGATACAGTTCATAGAAAGAACATCAATTTAAATAAATTAATAGGGCGCTAATCCATGGATTTCTCTTGGCTGGGCAGGGGCACAGTCATGGGTGGACCTGGGAGGGCTTGGGCCCTCCACCAACCAGAGGATCTGCAGAGAAGAATGGGAGAAACTCCCCAAATACAGGTGTGCCAAGCTTGAAGCGTCATACACAAGACTCGAGGCTGTAATCACTGCCAAAGGTGTTTCAACAAAGTACTGAGTAAAGGGTCTGAATACTAAATGTAAAATTTCAGTTTTGTATTTTTTATGAATTAGCAAAAATGTCTAAACCTGTTTTGGCATTGTCATTATGGGTATTATGTGTAGATTGATGAGGGGGGAATCCATTTGAGTAAGGCTGTAACGTAACAAAATGTGTTAAGAGTGCAGGGGTCAGAATACTTTCCCAATGCCCTGTAGGCTAGCGGTCTGGATATAACAGGAAGTAACGGACATACACTCTATGAGGTTGTTCTGCAGTGGTGTGCCGGTGAGCACCACTCTCCGTCGGGTCTTGATGGAGTTCATGGCTTTAGAGATGGCCGACGCTTCGTTCTTCAAGATGTGGCCCTCATCACAGATCACAAAGTCTGGGCCTGGGGAGGGAGTGAACACAGAGCAGAGAGAGTTAAAACCTCTTAACGCTGGGGGTCAGATTTTTTATTTTTATTGTTTTTTTTAAATAACGTTCCCAAGGTAAACGGACTATTTCTCAGGTCCAGATCGTAGAATATGCATATAATTTACAGATTAGGATAGAAAACACTCCAAAGTTTCCAAAACTGTCAAAATATTGTCTGTGAGTATAACAAAACTGATTCTGCAGGCGGAAACCTGTGTTTCCTGGACCGTCTTTCTCCCATTTAAAGGGGTATCAACCAGATTCCTTTTCCAATGGCTTCCTCAGGCTGTGACCAGGCTTTAGACATAGTTTCAGGCTTTTATTTTGAAAAATGAGCGAGATTTTTCAAAACTAGTCAAGTGTCCTCCGAATAGTTCCTGCACGCGAGAGAGGTAGCTCTCCATTTTCTTTTTCTCTCTTATTGAATAGGTTACGGTCCGGTTGAAATATTATCGATTATGTTTGTTAAAAACAACCTGAGGATTGATTATAAAAAACATTTCACATGTTTCTACGACCATTACGGATACTTTTTGGAATTTGTTCGAGCGGAACGAGGCTTTGGTTTTCTGAACATAATGCGCAACCCAAATGGCGTTTTTTTGTTATAAAAGTAATATTTATCGAACAAAAATAACATTTGTTGTGTAACTGGGAGTCTCGTGAGTGCAAACATCCGAAGATTATCAAAGGTAAGCGATTAATTTTATTGCTTTTCTGACCAAGCTAATATAAGGCTAACTGTTCTAGCATTGATTGATACACTCACAAAAGCTTGGATTGCTTTCGCTGCAAAGCATCTTTTCAAAATCTGACACGATAGGTGGATTAACAACAAGCTAAGCTGTGTTTTGGTATATTTCACTTGTGATTGCATGATTATAAATATTTTTAGTAATATTTTTGAATTTGGCGCCCTGCAATTCAGCGGTTTAGGAAAGTGATCCAGCTAACATAGAGAAGTTAAAAGAAACTGGATACAAGACCGTGTGTGTGTGTGTCCTCTACCTACCTGGGTCAACCAGGGTCTTCTGGAAGGTCTCTTTGAGTTTCTTGCTCTTGATGTTTCTACCCTGTGTGAGGTTACGGTACATCTCATAGCCAATGATCATGATCCCTCCATCCTCCTGCCACTGCTGCAGAGCAGCCGCTCTCTCCTGAGGTCGCTTCACCGTGGCCAGCTCCGTCACCTAGTGACAGACAGCGTAAAGACACACAGACAGCGTAAAGACACACAGACAGCGTAAAGACACACAGACAGCGTAAAGACACACAGACAGCGTAAAGACACACAGACAGCGTAAAGACACACAGACAGCGTAAAGACACAGACAGGTATATAAGAGTAAGTGTGTACCTCTAAACTCTCCTCATCCTTGAAGCCGTACTGCCACTTCTCAAACTCATTGAGCCAGTTGAGAACCGTGTTGAGAGGACAGACGATCAGAGCCGTGGAAAAGTCTAACTTTTCACACAGCAGTAGTGTGTGGAGTAGGGTTACCACCTAGTGATAGAAACAGGGTTAGATACAATATAGATATATACACATAGAGAGAGAAGTCTAACTTGTCACATAGCAGTAGTGTGGAGTAGGGTTACCACCTTGTGGTCAAAGTATGTAATGAGAGGGTCAGATGAGATAAATGGTTAGGAGTGGAGGTAGACATTATGCTCCTCCCACAACCCAGAAACATCCCGTTCTATAGGAAGACAACCGGCCAGAGACCCCGGCAGTCCACCGGCCAGAGACCGCGGCAGTCCAGAGACCGCGGCAGTCCAGAGACCGCGGCAGTCCAGAGACCGCGGCAGTCCAGAGACCGCGGCAGTCCACCGGCCAGAGACCGCGGCAGTCCAGAGACCGCGGCAGTCCAGAGACCGCGGCAGTCCAGAGACCGCGGCAGTCCAGAGACCGCGGCAGTCCAGAGACCGCGGCAGTCCAGAGACCGCGGCAGTCCAGAGACCGCGGCAGTCCACCGGCCAGAGACCGCGGCAGTCCACCGGCCAGAGACCGCGGCAGTCCACCGGCCAGAGACCGCGGCAGTCCACCGGCCAGAGACCCCGGCAGTCCACCGGCCAGAGACCCCGGCAGTCCACCGGCCAGAGACCCCAGCAGTCCACCGGCCAGAGACCCCAGCAGTCCACCGGCCAGAGACCCCAGCAGTCCACCGGCCAGAGACCCCAGCAGTCCACCGGCCAGAGACCCCAGCAGTCCACCGGCCAGAGACCCCAGCAGTCCACCGGCCAGAAACCCCAGCAGTCTACCGGCCAGAGACCAGTCTACCAGCCAGAGAAATAGGTAAAGGAATGAGTGGTACAGACCTGCAGTGTTTTTCCCAGGCCCATACAGTGAGCCAGGATACATCCAGAACCAGAGTTCTTGCTGGTTTTCTTCACCGACTCACAACAGCAGTCCCACATGAACTGGACCCCTAGAGAGACAGACATCTCACTCATCACCCAAAGCTCAGACCACAGAAATCCTGCCATTGTTGGCAGCACTGAACCCATGAAGCATCATTGACTTGATAAGTGAGTAAAAGACGGACACCCTCGTTTTCACCATAAACAATCAACATGATTAAAGACAAACATTGATACTGCTACTACTAGTAGTACTGTTACTACTACTACTACCACAACTACTACTAGTAGTAGTACTGTTACTACTACCACTACTACTACTACTAGTAGTAGTACTGTTACTACTACTACTGTTACTACTGCTGCTACTACTCCTGCTACTCCTATTACTGCTACTATTGCTGCTACTACTACTACTGTTACTACTATTACTACTACTACTGCTAATGTTACTACTACTGTTGCTGTTACTACTACTGATGCTGCTGCTCCTACTACTAGTGTTACTACTGCTGCTACTACTGTTACTACTACTACTACTGCTACTAATACTGCTACTACCACTACTACTACTGCTGCTACTACTACTGCTGCTGCTACTAATATTACTACTGCTACTACTGTTACTTCTACTACTACTAAGAGTGCTACTACTGTTACTACTACTGATGCTACTGTTGCTACTACTACTACTACTACTGTTGCTACTACTACTACTACTACTACTACTACTGCTACTACTAAGAGTGCTACTACTGTTACTACTACTGATGCTACTGTTGCTACTACTACTACTACTGTTGCTACTACTACTACTGTTGCTACTACTACTACTACTACTACTACTGCCACTACTGTTACTACTACTACTACTACTGCTACTAATACTGCTGCTACTACTGCTGCTACTACTACCGCTACTACTACTGCTGCTGCTACTAATATTACTACTGCTACTACTGTTACTTCTACTACTACTGTTGCTACTACTACTACTACTGTTGCTACTACTACTGCTACTACTACTACTGCTACTACTGCTGCTGCTGCTACTACTACTGTTACTACTACAACTACTACTACTGCTGCTACTACTACTGCTGCTGCTAATACTGCTGCTACTAATACTACTACCGTTACTACTACTACTAGTACCGTTACTACTACTACTACTACTACTGTTGCTGTTACTGCTACTGCTGCTACTACTACTGCTGCTGCTACTACTACTGCTGCTGCTAATACTGCTGCTACTAATACTACTACCGTTACTACTACTACTAGTACCGTTACTACTACTACTACTGCTGCTGCTACTACTACTACTGCTGCTGCTACTACTACTGCTGCTGCTACTACTACTGATGCTGCTACTACTGATGCTGCTACTACTACTACTGTTGCTACTACTACTACTACTGTTGCTACAACTACTACTACTGTTGCTACAACTACTACTGTTGCTGCTACTACTGTTGCTACTACTACTACTGCTGCTACTACTACTACTACTGTTGCTACAACTACTACTACTGTTGCTACAACTACTACTGTTGCTACTACTACTGCCGCTACTGTTACTACTACTGCTGCTGCTGATACTAATACTACTGTTACTACTACTACTGTTACTGTTACTACCACTACTACTGTTACTACTACTACTGCTGCTGATACTAATACTACTGTTACTACTACTACTGTTACTAACACTACTACTACTACCGTTACTACTAGTACTACTACTACCGGTACTACTACTACTGTTACTACAACTACTACTACTGTTACTACTACTACTGTTGCTGTTACTACTACTGCTGCTACTGCTCCTACTACTGTTACTACTACTAAGAGTGCTACTACTGTTACTACTACTGATGCTACTGTTGCTACTACTACTACTACTACTGTTGCTACTACTACTACTACTACTACTACTACTGCTACTACTAAGAGTGCTACTACTGTTACTACTACTGATGCTACTGTTGCTACTACTACTACTACTGTTGCTACTACTACTACTGTTGCTACTACTACTACTACTACTACTACTGCCACTACTGTTACTACTACTACTACTACTGCTACTAATACTGCTGCTACTACTGCTGCTACTACTACCGCTACTACTACTGCTGCTGCTACTAATATTACTACTGCTACTACTGTTACTTCTACTACTACTGTTGCTACTACTACTACTACTGTTGCTACTACTACTACTACTACTACTACTGCTACTACTGCTGCTGCTGCTACTACTACTGTTACTACTACAACTACTACTACTGCTGCTACTACTACTGCTGCTGCTAATACTGCTGCTACTAATACTACTACCGTTACTACTACTACTAGTACCGTTACTACTACTACTACTACTACTGTTGCTGTTACTGCTACTGCTGCTACTACTACTGCTGCTGCTACTACTACTGCTGCTGCTAATACTGCTGCTACTAATACTACTACCGTTACTACTACTACTAGTACCGTTACTACTACTACTACTACTACTGCTGCTGCTGCTACTACTACTACTGCTGCTGCTACTACTACTGCTGCTGCTACTACTACTGATGCTGCTACTACTGATGCTGCTACTACTACTACTGTTGCTACTACTACTACTACTGTTGCTACAACTACTACTACTGTTGCTACAACTACTACTGTTGCTGCTACTACTGTTGCTACTACTACTACTGCTGCTACTACTACTACTACTGTTGCTACAACTACTACTACTGTTGCTACAACTACTACTGTTGCTACTACTACTGCCGCTACTGTTACTACTACTGCTGCTGCTGATACTAATACTACTGTTACTACTACTACTGTTACTGTTACTACCACTACTACTGTTACTACTACTACTGCTGCTGATACTAATACTACTGTTACTACTACTACTGTTACTAACACTACTACTACTACCGTTACTACTAGTACTACTACTACCGGTACTACTACTACTGTTACTACAACTACTACTACTGTTACTACTACTACTGTTGCTGTTACTACTACTGCTGCTACTGCTCCTACTACTGTTACTACTACTACTGTTACTACTGCTTCTAATGTTACTACTGCTACTACTGCTACTACTGATGCTACTGCTGTAACTACTACTGCTACTACTACTGTTACTACTACTGCTGCTGCTACTAATATTACTACTACTGTTACTACTACTACTACTACTACTTTACTACTACTGCTACTACCACTACCACTACTACTGCTGCTACTAATATTACTACTGCTACTTATACTACTACTACTAGTGCTACTACTGTTACTACTACTACTACTGATGCTACTGTTACTACTACTGATGCTACTGTTACTACTACTACTGTTGCTACTGTTACTACTGTTGCTACTGTTGCTATTACTACTACTGTTGCTACTACTACTACTGTTGCTACTACTACTACTGTTGCTACTACTACTACTACTACTGTTGCTACTACTACTACTACTACTGTTGCTACTACTACTACTACTACTGTTGCTACTACTACTACTACTACTGTTGCTACTACTACTACTGTTGCTACTACTACTACTGTTGCTACTACTACTACTACTACTGTTGCTACTACTACTGTTGCTACTACTACTACTACTACTGTTGCTACTACTACTACTGTTGCTACTACTACTGCCACTACTGTTGCTACTACTACTACTACTACTGCTGCTGCTAATACTGCTGATACTACTACTACTACTGTTACTACTACTACTGTTACCAACACTACTACTACTACCGTTACTACTACTACTACTGTTACTACTACTACTGTTACTACTACTACTGTTGCTGTTACTACTACTACTGTTGCTGTTACTACTACTACTACTGTTGCTGTTACTACTACTACTACTGTTACTACTACTACTACTGTTACTACTACTACTAATGTTACTACTGCTACTACTACTACTACTAATACTACTACTGCTACTGCTACTAATATTACTACTGCTACTACTACTACTGTTACTACTACTGCTAATACTGCTACTACTACTACTGTTACTACTACTGCTACTACTACTTATGCTAATACTACTTATGCTACTGTTGCTACTACTGATGCTACTGCTGTAACTACTACTGCTACTACTACTGTTACTACTACTACTGCTGCTGATACTAATACTACTGTTACTACTACTACTGTTACTAACACTACTACTACTACCGTTACTACTAGTACTACTACTACCGGTACTACTACTACTGTTACTACAACTACTACTACTGTTACTACTACTACTGTTGCTGTTACTACTACTGCTGCTACTGCTCCTACTACTGTTACTACTACTAATGTTACTAATGCTTCAAATGTTACTACTGCTACTACTGATGCTACTACTGCTACTACTGATGCTACTACTACTACTGTTACTACTACTACTACTGTTACTACTACTGCTGCTGCTACTACTGATACTACTGTTACTACTACTGCTGCTACTACTGCTGTTACTACTAATATTACTACCACTACCACTAATACTGCTACTAATATTACTACTACTGTTACTACTACTGTTACTACTACTGTTACTACTACCACTACCACTACCACTACTACTGCTGCTACTAATATTACTACTACTGTTACTACTACTGTTACTACTACCACTACCACTACCACTACTGCTACTAATATTACTACTACTACTACTACTACTGCTACTTATACTACTACTACTAGTGCTACTACTGTTACTACTACTGCTGCTGCTACTAATATTACTACTACTGCTGCTGCTACTAATATTACTACTACTGTTACTACTACTGTTACTACTACTACTACTTATACTACTACTACTACTGTTACTACTACTGTTACTACTACTGTTACTACTACTACTACTTATACTACTACTACTAGTGCTACTACTGTTACTACTACTACTACTGATGCTACTGTTACTACTACTGATGCTACTGTTACTACTACTACTGATGCTACTGTTACTACTACTACTGTTGCTACTACTACTACTGTTGCTACTACTACTACTGTTGCTACTACTACTACTACTGTTGCTACTACTACTACTACTACTGTTGCTACTACTACTACTACTACTACTGTTGCTACTACTACTACTACTACTACTACTGTTGCTACTACTACTACTACTACTACTGTTGCTACTACTACTACTACTACTACTGTTGCTACTACTACTACTACTGTTGCTACTACTACTGTTGCTACTAATACTGCCACTACTGTTTCTACTACTACTACTACTACTGTTACTACTACTACTACTACTACTGCTGCTGCTAATACTGCTGATACTACTACTACTACTGTTACTACTACTACTGTTACCAACACTACTACTACTACCGTTACTACTACTACTGTTACTACTACTACTGTTACTGTTACTACTACTACTACTGTTACTGTTACTACTACTACTACTACTACTACTGTTACTGTTACTACTACTACTACTGTTACTACTACTACTACTGTTACTACTACTACTACTGCTACTACTGCTACTACTACTGCTAATACTACTACTGCTACTACTGCCACTGTTACTACTGCTACTGCTACTAATATTACTACTGCTACTACTACTACTGTTACTACTACTGCTAATACTACTGCTACTACTACTACTGCTACTACTACTACTGCTACTACTACTACTGCTAATACTACTACTGCTAATACTACTACTGCTAATACTGCTAATACTACTACTGCTAATACTACTTATGCTAATACTACTTATGCTAATACTACTTATGCTACTGTTACTACTGTTACTACTACTACTACTGCTACTACTACTACTACTACTGCTAATACTACTACTGCTACTACTGCCACTGTTACTACTGCTACTGCTACTAATACTACTACTGCTACTAATATTACTACTGCTACTACTACTACTGTTACTACTACTGCTAATACTGCTACTACTACTGCTACTACTACTACTGCTAATACTACTACTGCTAATACTACTACTGCTAATACTACTACTGCTAATACTACTTATGCTAATACTACTTATGCTAATACTACTTATGCTACTGTTACTACTACTGATGCTACTGTTACTACTACTGATGCTACTACTACTGCTACTGATGCTACTGCTGCTGCTGCTACTACTACTGCTCCTACTGTTGCTAACAACATGTGTCTCTCACCGTCGACCTGGTGTGGTTTGAGTTTAGTGACCAGATTGCGGTGGACCTGCACCATGGGCTCCTTGGTCTCCTCGTCTACATCCAGCACCAGCTTGGTTGTGATTGGACAAGCCACGGCAGACGCCTCCTCCACCACGAGTACCTGGTCGGGAGGGACATATAGAGTCTAGTCTAAAAGCATTACAGTCTGTACATACAAATACATTTATTCTGCTGGTTGGGACAGGTTATGTTCCTAGGAGTATAGGGCAGCTGGGAGACTGTTCTGCTGGTTGGGACAGGTTATGTTCCTAGGAGTATAGGACAGCTGGGAGACTGTTCTGCTGGTTGGGACAGGTTATGTTCCTAGGAGTACAGGGCGGTTGGGACAGGTTATGTTCCTAGGAGTACAGGGCAGCTGGGAGACTGTTCTGCTGGTTGGGACAGGTTATGTTCCTAGGAGTATAGGGCAGCAGGGAGACTGTTCTGCTGGTTGGGACAGGTTATGTTCCTAGGAGTACAGGGCAGCTGGGAGACTGTTCTGCTGGTTGGGACAGGTTATGTTCCTAGGAGTATAGGGCAGCAGGGAGACTGTTCTGCTGGTTGGGACAGGTTATGTTCCTACGAGTATAGGGCAGCCGGGAGACTGTTCTACTGGTTGGGACAGGTTATGTTCCTAGGAGTACAGGGCAGCCGGGAGACTGTTCTGCTGGTTGGGACAGGTTATGTTCCTAGGAGTACAGGGCAGCTGGGAGACTGTTCTGCTGGTTGGGACAGGTTATGTTCCTAGGAGTATAGGGCAGCAGGGAGACTGTTCTGCTGGTAGGGACAGGTTATGTTCCTAGGAGTATAGGGCAGCTATGAGACTGTTCTGCTGGTAGGGACAGGTTATGTTCCTAGGAGTACAGGACAGCTGGGAGACTGTTCTGCTGGTTGGGACAGGTTAGTGTCCTAGGAGTATAGGGCAGCCGGGAGACTGTTCTGCTGGTTGGGACAGGTTATGTTCCTAGGAGTATAGGACAGCTGGGAGACTGTTCTGCTGGTAGGGACAGGTTATGTTCCTAGGAGTATAGGGCAGCTATGAGACTGTTCTGCTGGTTGGGACAGGTTATGTTCCTAGGAGTATAGGGCAGCAGGGAGACTGTTGTGCTGGTTGGGACAGGTTATGTTCCTAGGAGTATAGGGCAGCAGGGAGACTGTTCTGCTGGTTGGGACAGGTTATGTTCCTAGGAGTACAGGGCAGCTGGGAGACTGTTCTGCTGGTTGGGACAGGTTATGTTCCTAGGAGTACAGGGCAGCTGGGAGACTGTTCTGCTGGTTGGGACAGGTTATGTTCCTAGGAGTATAGGGCAGCCGGGAGACTGTTCTGCTGGTTGGGACAGGTTATGTTCCTAGGAGTATAGGGCAGCCGGGAGACTGTTCTGCTGGTTGGGACAGGTTATGTTCCTAGGAGTATAGGGCAGCCAGGAGACTGTTCTGCTGGTTGGGACAGGTTATGTTACTAGGAGTACAGGGCAGCCGGGAGACTGTTCTGCTGGTTGGGACAGGTTATGTTCCTAGGAGTACAGGGCAGCCGGGAGACTGTTCTGCTGGTTGGGACAGGTTATGTTCCTAGGAGTACAGGGCAGCTGGGAGACTGTTCTGCTGGTTGGGACAGGTTATGTTCCTAGGAGTATAGGGCAGCTGGGAGACTGTTCTGCTGGTTGGGACAGGTTATGTTCCTAGGAGTATAGGGCAGCCGGGAGACTGTTCTGCTGGTTGGGACAGGTTATGTTACTAGGAGTATAGGGTAGCCGGGAGACTGTTCTGCTGGTTGGGACAGGTTATGTTCCTAGGAGTACAGGGCAGCTGGGAGACTGTTCTGCTGGTTGGGACAGGTTATGTTCCTAGGAGTATAGGGCAGCAGGGAGACCGTTCTGCTGGTTGGGACAGGTTATGTTCCTAGGAGTATAGGGTAGCTGGGAGACTGTTCTGCTGGTTGGGACAGGTTATGTTCCTAGGAGTATAGGGCAGCAGGGAGACTGTTCTGCTGGTTGGGACAGGTTATGTTCCTAGGAGTACAGGGCAGCCGGGAGACTGTTCTGCTGGTTGGGACAGGTTATGTTCCTAGGAGTACAGGGCAGCTGGGAGACTGTTCTGCTGGTTGGGACAGGTTATGTTCCTAGGAGTATAGGGCAGCTGGGAGACTGTTCTGCTGGTTGGGACAGGTTATGTTCCTAGGAGTATAGGGCAGCCGGGAGACTGTTCTGCTGGTTGGGACAGGTTATGTTACTAGGAGTATAGGGTAGCCGGGAGACTGTTCTGCTGGTTGGGACAGGTTATGTTCCTAGGAGTACAGGGCAGCTGGGAGACTGTTCTGCTGGTTGGGACAGGTTATGTTCCTAGGAGTATAGGGCAGCAGGGAGACCGTTCTGCTGGTTGGGACAGGTTATGTTCCTAGGAGTATAGGGTAGCTGGGAGACTGTTCTGCTGGTTGGGACAGGTTATGTTCCTAGGAGTATAGGGCAGCAGGGAGACTGTTCTGCTGGTTGGGACAGGTTATGTTCCTAGGAGTATAGGGCAGCCGGGAGACTGTTCTGCTGGTTGGGACAGGTTATGATCCTAGGAGTATAGGGCAGCAGGGAGACTGTTCTGCTGGTTGGGACAGGTTATGTTCCTAGGAGTATAGGGCAGCTGGGAGACTGTTCTGCTGGTTGGGACAGGTTATGTTCCTAGGAGTATAGGGTAGCTGGGAGACTGTTCTGCTGGTTGGGACAGGTTAGTTCCTAGGAGTATAGGGCAGCTGGGAGACTGTTCTGCTGGTTGGGACAGGTTATGTTCCTAGGAGTATAGGGCAGCTGGGAGACTGTTCTGCTGGTTGGGACAGGTTATGTTCCTAGGAGTATAGGGCAGCTGGGAGACTGTTCTGCTGGTTGGGACAGGTTATGTTCCTAGGAGTATAGGGCAGCAGGGAGACTGTTCTGCTGGTTGGGACAGGTTATGTTCCTAGGAGTATAGGGCAGCTGGGAGACTGTTCTGCTGGTTGGGACAGGTTATGTTCCTAGGAGTATAGGGCAGCTGGGAGACTGTTCTGCTGGTTGGGACAGGTTATGTTCCTAGGAGTATAGGGCAGCTGGGAGACTGTTCTGCTGGTTGGGACAGGTTATGTTCCTAGGAGTATAGGGCAGCCGGGAGACTGTTCTGCTGGTTGGGACAGGTTATGTTCCTAGGAGTATAGGGCAGCTGGGAGACTGTTCTGCTGGTTGGGACAGGTTATGTTCCTAGGAGTATAGGGCAGCAGGGAGACTGTTCTGCTGGTTGGGACAGGTTCTTCCACTCTATTCAAAGAGTGCATTCAGTACATTTAAAACTCACTGTGGAAACATGGCTGCTACCATGCTCTTATCTGAACCACAATGCACCACACATCTATCTGGCTCCTTAGCGTACCATCGGGCAGAAGGAGTAGTTGACTCATTGATAGACTGAGTCTATCTTCATTTCGATGCCATGACAACAGCTCACACAGTTGACTTTTTACCTCTCTGAGTTTCTCCCTGAGCTGCTCCCTCTCCGAGATGCGTCTCCTCCTCTCCTCCTCCTCCTTCAGGGCATCCCTCGTTTCCATCCTCAGCTTGTCGTCCTTGAGGATTTTTCTGATCTTCTTCCTCTGTCCTTTAGGAGTGTCTCCATCCTCCTTCCCCGAGCCGTCCTCTCCTGACCCGCTCTGGAGGAGAGAATGAGGGTTAACCTCTGACCTTTCAACTTCAACCCCCAGGGGTCAACTGACCAATCTAAATCACACATTGTGACCTATGATGTTTTAACAATCAAACATTGACCAATCAATGAATTCCAGACCAAATTCACAAATATAGAATTGTTTAGGAGTAAGGAGAAAGTCCTCTCCTTCCCCATACCTTCTCGTCAGATGAAGAATCCTGGACCTTGATGCGGCGCCGTTTCTTCTTCTGGGCGTAGCTCCTCTCCTCCTTCTTCTTCTTCTTCTTCTTCTTCTTGGAGGAGCGAGTGGTCCTCCTGTGGCTACTGCCTTCCTTCTCAGACTCCGACTCCTCCTCTGACGACGATTCCTTCTCACTGATCTCCTCACTAACTCCTGACTCACTGCTGCTCGCTGCCTCCTTAAAGTCTGAGTCTGCTGAGTCATCACTACCCACTGGAGAGGGGGAGGGAGGAAGAGAGAAGAGGGGAGGAGAAGAGAAGACAGGGAGAGGTTAAGGGGAGTGAGAGAAAGAATGAGAGAGGAGAGGGAGAAAGAGGGGGATAGAGAGAGAGGCGGGAGGTAGAGTTGATTGAAAACAGTCATCAGTTTGCAGAGTAGGACTTTCATTCTGTTCCATAGGTGTTAATACACCGGCCTAGACAGACCGGGCCAGCTAGAGAAACCAGGCCAGCCAGCCAGACCGTGCCAAACAGCCAGACAGCCCTCGTACCTTTCCGTCTGTTCCTCTTGGTCTCCTTCTTCCCCTTGCTGGCTGGTTTCTCCTTCTCTCCCGACTCCACTTCGTGCAGCGTCAGTTTGTGGCGGAGCAGCCGGTGGCGACGCCCCACACTTTTCTTCACGTCCACGTCAGAGCCAGAACCCCCTTCATCATCATCATCATCGTCTTCTTCTGTTGAGTGGAACAAGCAGTTATTTATGGTTTCTACATCTAGTCTAGTGACATAAACCATTAGTGGTGGAAAGAGGCACTGCAGAATCACTGTATCAACGAGTATGAAATTTAGAAGTGAATGTAGCTCACCCTCCTCCTGCTCCTCTCCTCCCTTCCCCTTCTTCTGTTCCTTCTCTTCTCCGTCCTCGTCAGAGCTCTCCTCCGCTCCTGAAGAGTAGTTAGCCTTGATCTGGGCCAGCAGCATCTTCTTGGCAATTCTATTAAGGAGGAAGACATTTAAATCAATGTTATTTGTCACATTCTCCGAATACAACAGGTGTAGTAGACCTTAGTGAAATGCTTACTTACAAGCCCTTAAACAATGCAATTCAAGAAATAGAGTTATAATATTCACAAAAAAACAATTACAACGAGGCTATATACAGGGGGTGCCGGTACCGAGTCAATATGCAGGGGTACAGGTTAGTTGATGTAATTTGTACCAGAAGGTAGGGGTAAAGTGTATATGCATAGATAATAAACAGCGTGTAGCAGCAGTGTAGATACAGCCTTTCAAAACACTTCATGGCTACTGACGTGAGTGCTATGGGGCGGTAGTCATTTAGGCAGGTTACCTTCGCTGTCTTGGACACAGGGACTATGGTGGTCTGCTTGAAACATGTAGGTATTACAGACTTGGTCAGGGAGAAGTTGAAAATGTCAGTGAAGACACTTGGCAGTTGGTCCGCGTGTGCTCTGAGTACACGTCGTGGAAATCCGTCTGGCCCAGCGGCCTTGTGAATTTTTGACCCATTTAAAGGTCTTGCTCACATCGGCTACGGAGAGCGTGATCACAGTCGTCCGGAACAGCTGGTGCTCTCATGCATGCTTCAGTGTTGCTTGCCTCGAAGCGAGCAAAAAAGGCATTAAGCCCGTCTGGTAGGCTCGTGTCACTGGGCAGATCGCGGCTGGGATCCCCATTGTAGTTGTAATTGTTTGCAAGCCCTGCAACATCCGACGAGCATCAGAGCAGGTGTAGTTGGATTCAATCTTAGTCCTTAGTTAGTGTATTGAAGCTTTACTTGTTTGATGGTTCGTCTGAGGGCATAGTGAGATTTCTTATAGGCGTCCTTGAAAGCGGAAGCTCTAGCCTTTAGCTCAGTGCGGATGTTGCCTGTAATCCATGGCTTCTGGTTGGGATATGTACGTACGGTCACTGTGGGGACGACGTCGTCGATGCACTTATTGATGAAGCCGATGACTGAGTTGGTGTACTCATCAATGCCATTGGAGGAATCCCAGAACATATTCCAGTCTGTGCTAGCAAAACAGTTGTAGCATAGCATTCGCGTCATCTGACAACTTCGGTATTGAGCGAGTCACTGGTACTTCCTGCTTTAGTTTTTGCTTGTAAGTAGGAATCAGGAGGATAGAATTATGGTCAGATTTGCCAAATGGAGGGCGGGGGAGAGCTTTGTATGTGGAGTAAAGGTGGTCTAGAGTTTAAAGTACCCAGCCACCAGGAGAGCATTTTCTTGTTTGCTTATACAACTTGTTGAGTGCAGTCTTAGTGCCAGCATTTGTTTGTGGTGGTAAATAGACGGCTACGAAAAATATAAATGAAAACTCTCTTGGTAGATAGTGTGGTCTACAGCTTATCATGAGGTACTCTACCTCAGGCGAGCAATACCTCGAGACTTCTTTAATATTAGACATCTCGCACCAGCTGTTGACAAATACACACCACCCTCGTCTTGCCGGACTTAGCTTCTCTGTCCTGCCAATGCACGGAAAACCCAGCCAACTGTATATTATCCGTCTCTTCGTTGAGCCACGACTAGGATAGTCTTGAACGGAGCTCATCCAGTTTATTCTCCAGTGATTACACGTTGGCCAATAGAACAGATGGTAGAGGCGGATTACCCACTCGCAGACTAATTCTCACAAGGCACCCAGATCTCCACCCCTTGTACCTCCATCTTCTCTTAACACGAATTACGAGGATTTGGACCTGTTCTCGGAGAAGCAGTACATCCTTTGCGTCGGACTCATTAAAAAGTCTTTGTCCAGTCGAGCAATGTAATCGCTGTTCTGATATCCAGAAGCTCTTTTCGATCATAAGAGAAAGTAGCAGCAACATTATGTACAAAATAAGTTACAATGTGAAAAAACACAAAATAACACAACTGGTTAGGAGCCTGTAAAACAGCAGCCACCCCGTAAGTCAAGGAAATAAGAAAAGGAAAGGAAATAAGAAAAAAGATTGAAGGATGTTCGTCAGCTGGTAGAGAAGCATGCAGTTCAGGACATATTTGCTTTGTCTTGAATGAAAATACTTTTTAATACCTGTTCTCTGGATCATCGTCCTCCTCATCAGCCATCTGAGAAGCGTCATGTTTACCTTCATCTCCTTCAGACACACAGAAAAGGGTCAGGGGTTAGAGACAGTGTTTTTCCATAAGAGACGGACGTCAGTTAATCAGCTACATTTTCCACTTCAGATAAACTAGGATACTTTTAATTTAAAAGTCTTAGTTTGCCAGTCTGTCGGATCGTCTCCTGCTATAATGAATAATATGCATCTACTAGCCATCTATTGATAGGATAGTCCTGTCCGTCACAAAGCGAGAGATGACAGGGTAACGCATTCTGCCATATGTCCCGCCCCCCGGTACAATTTCTGCACACTGTGGTTGCAGTTTAATTTCCTTACAGAGCATGCTGGTGAATTAGAATGTAACGTAAATGGTAATGACGAGTGAAAATCCACTTGGCCTAATTGTTTTCTGGCACATGTATTTTCTTTGGCCTGTTTCACATAGCAAGCCACGCGGAGTCACGGCAGGCTATTTACTGTGCTTTGACAACTGAACAGCAAGTGTTGACTATTTTATAAAAGGTGTAGAACTGAATAAAGTTGATCTCCTGTACACCTTTGCTGTTTATAAATCATACAACGTGGTTATATGTCCATGGTATTGCAACGGGACAAGTACACCAAAGGATTTCCTAGGTTTCCTTTCCTAGGATGTCAGGGCTGGCCAGACGGTGATGCTAAAGTGAGTTTATGGTGCTAGGCTCGCCGCCAAACAGGCTCTCGCCGGGCTCGCCGCCAAACAGGCTCTTGCCAGATTCACCATAAACAGGCTCTTGCCAGATTCACCATAAACAGGCTCTTGCCAGATTCACCATAAACAGCCTCTTGCCAGATTCACCATAAACAGCCTCTTGCCAGATTCACCATAAACAGCCTCTTGCCAGATTCACCATAAACAGCCTCTTGCCAGATTCACCATAAACAGCCTCTTGCCAGTTTCACCATAAACAGCCTCTTGCCAGTTTCACCATAAACAGCCTCTTGCCAGTTTCACCATAAACAGCCTCTTGCCAGTTTCACCATAAACAGCCTCTTGCCAGATTCACCATAAACAGCCTCTTGCCAGATTCACCATAAACAGCCTCTTGCCAGATTCACCATAAACAGCCTCTTGCCAGTTTCACCATAAACAGCCTCTTGCCAGTTTCACCATAAACAGCCTCTTGCCAGATTCACCATAAACAGCCTCTTGCCAGATTCACCATAAACAGCCTCTTGCCAGTTTCACCATAAACAGCCTCTTGCCAGATTCACCATAAACAGCCTCTTGCCAGATTCACCATAAACAGCCTCTTGCTAGATTCACCATAAACAGCCTCTTGCCAGTTTCACCATAAACAGCCTCTTGCTAGATTCACCATAAACAGCCTCTTGCCAGTTTCACCATAAACAGCCTCTTGCCAGTTTCACCATAAACAGCCTCTTGCCAGTTTCACCATAAACAGCCTCTTGCCAGATTCACCATAAACAGCCTCTTGCCAGATTCACCATAAACAGCCTCTTGCCAGTTTCACCATAAACAGCCTCTTGCCAGATTCACCATAAACAGCCTCTTGCTAGATTCACCATAAACAGCCTCTTGCCAGATTCACCATAAACAGCCTCTTGCCAGGCGCACCATTGAATTAAAGGCCAACTACACCCAAACATTTTAATTGATCAGGTTTTTCCCAGATATCAAAGCGGTCTCCTGATGAGGTTTAAGCAATGTTGTGGACTTAGAACATCCAATTAGTTGTTCTAGTATTTTAAAAAGTGTGATTTCGATATAAAAAAACAGAAACCTGTAAAAACTAAGAGAAAACGGAATTTGGGAAAGAAAATGTAATCAGACAAAATAAACAAATTTTATAGGGTCCTAACTAATGATAATTTCACATTAATTAGGATATGTAAAATCAGAATGATAATACTGAAAACCTTGTAAATTGTTCAATGCAACCTTAATTTAATGAAGTGGGCTACTTAATTCATTTTTAATATAATACATAATTTAAAGAACAAACATCATTGGGCTAACTCATATCTTGTAGTAAAACTTTAAAGACACCTAAACTCAAGAGAAGACAGGTTGAAATGTTGTCTCATTTAGAAAATAATCCTGATCATATCGGCCCAGATCATATTCAAAACAACAATACAATGTCATTTAAATTGTAAAGTCTTTCTTTACCAGAGCTCTCTATCTCTGTTCCTGGAGAGCTACAGACCTGTAGGTTCACACTCAAACCCTAATCTAGCGCACCTGACTAATAATTAGCTGGTTGATAAACTGAATCATGTTCGGTTACAACTGAGGTTCGAGTTACGACCTACAGGAGGGTATCTCTCCAGGAATCAAGGTTGGAGAGCCCTGTTCTACACAAAACCACAACTAATTCTTCCAATCTGGGAGGTAAACTAGAAAAAGTGTAAAATAATTTCACTGTCTATTTCGGATTGAATCTGGTACATTCTAGAGTTCCTTTGGCCAAAAATGCCAACCCTGGGTGTCCAGCCTCAGACCCCGGGGCGCCTGGCTGGCTACTTTTTCCATTTGGATGGCTACTCTATGTACTTGTGGAAAACACTGCAGAGGTCAGGTGTCAATTCAGTGGAGTTTAGGTCAAGTTGTATTGACAACACAGTGTACCATCTGCCTTGTAGAAACGGAGAGTCCAATATACAGCTTTCAGAAACAACAGCTCTACTCACCTGAGGACTGGTGGAAGGTTCCCCTCCCTGCTACCACCGTCTCCTCCACGATGGGTTTAATCTTCTGCTGGTCTCCACTCTCCTCTCCCGACCCTCCTTCTCCTCCCTCCTCCTCCACGTCATCAGACGATGAATCTTGTTGCTTGGCTCCTCTACCTCTGGCTTTGCGTTTCAGTTCGTACGACCGCCTCCGATCCCCGCCCTTGTTCTCCTTCTCCTCTCTTTCTTTCTTCACGCGGCTGCTCCTCCGTTTCCCCGGCCCCAGTTTGCTGAGTCCCTTCATCTCCTTCTCCAGGTCAGAGTCGGAGTTAGAGGAGCCGTCCGAGTTCTTCTTCTTGGATGTCTTTTTGGCAGAAGCCGTGGAGGACTTCTTCTTCTTCTTCTTCGCGTCTTCGTCTGAGTCGGACTCTGAGTTGTCTGAATCGTCGACTTTCAGTTTGCGTTTGGCCGCCAGCTTCTTCTCAGTCTTCACCTTGTCATTCTCCTCCTCCTCTCCGTCTTTCTTGCTGAGTTTGAACTGGCATCTTTTGAAGCTCCTGTTACCCTCGTTACCATCGGCGTCCTGCTGTGCATCCTCGTCCGAGCTTTGTTCCGCCTCTGCAGTCTGGAGCAGGATGTCCGGAACCTCGTCAGAGTCAGAGTCCACTTCTTGTTTAGAAGGGTCAGCGGTCACCTTGGAGGAGGCATTGCTCTGCTCCTCCTCCTCCTCACGTTCCTTCTCCGAGCTGCCTTTGGTTCTACTCTTCAGCCTGCTGGGAGTCTCTGAGTCGCTGTTCTCCTGAGAGGATTCGGCCATCTTGTTCTTCCCGTCCGGTGACTTCCTGAGGGGTGTGGTCTTTGTGCGGCTGGAGCGACGGCTGTCCTCCTCAGAGCCCGCACCTTCCTCCACCTCACTCTCCTCCTTCCCTCCATCCTTACTCCTCTCCTTCTCCTTCCCTCCAACCTTACTCCTCTCCTTCCCTCCATCCTTACTCCTCTCCTTCCCTCCATCCTTACTCCTCTCCTCCTTCCCTCCATCCTTACTACTCACCTTCCCTCCATCCGTACTCCTCACCTTCTCCTTCCCTCCATCCTTAATCCTCTCCTTCTCCTTCCCTCCATCCTTAATCCTCTCCTTCTCCTTCCCTCCATCCTTAATCCTCTCCTTCTCCTTCCCTCCATCCTTACTCTCCTTCTCCTTCCCTCCATCCTTACTCCTCTCCTTCTCCTTCCCTCCATCCTTACTCCTCTCCTTCTCCTTCCCTCCATCCTTACTCCTCTCCCTCTCCTTCCCTCCATCCTTACTCTTCTCCTTCCCTCCATCCTTACTCTTCTCCTTCCCTCCATCCTTACTCTTCTCCTTCCCTCCATCCTTACTCTTCTCCTTCCCTCCATCCTTACTCTTCTCCTTCCCTCCATCCTTACTCTTCTCCTTCCCTCCATCCTTACTCCTCTCCTTCCCTCCATCCTTACTCCTCTCCTTCCCTCCATCCTTACCCCTCTCCTTCCCTCCATCCTTACCCCTCTCCTTCCCTCCATCCTTACTCCTCTCCTTCCCTCCATCCTTACTCCTCTCCTTCCCTCCATCCTTACTCCTCTCCTTCCCTCCATCCTTACTCTTAGACCTGGAGGTGCGTGTGGTAACCACGGGAACGGGTGTCAGCTTCACGATCAGGTTCTTCACCTTGGGCATGGCCTTCTCCTTATGGGTTTCAAGTGACTTCCTGTTTGAGCCGGCGGCGGGGCTCTCGGATTGGCTAGCAGCTGTGGGTTCCATGGCGTCGTTGCCGGGCGTTAACCCTGCGGAGTCCGCCAGACTCTCTACCATTTGGAAGAGCTCGTCAGGGACGGACGGCCCGACGGACACAATGTCTTTATCCCGGTCATCCTCCTCTCCATCCTCCTCCTCCTCCTCCTCCTCCTCTTCTTCTTCTTCTTCCTCCTCCACTTTCACTGCTGTCTGGTCTTTGGCCTGGCTGTCTGTCTCTGTGTCCGAGTGGTCCTGAGGCGCAGGGCTCCCCTCCATCTCTGCGTCCTCTGACAAGCCCCCATCCTCCTCTAGCTCCTCCCCATCCTCAGTGTCGGCCATTTTATCCTCTTCTGCCTCCTGTCCATCCTCAACCATGTTGTCAATCTGGTCGTGGCCGTCGGTGTTGGAGACAGCATCCCCGTTCTGCAGCCCCTGGTCCGGGGAAATGAACTGTGACTCCAAGTCCTCCTCTAGGGCAGCATGGGCCTTCTTCAGGTCAGCCAAAACAGACCTAGAGAGAGATAGATAGATGGATAAATGGACAGATTAGCCAGAAGAAGAGAATTGGGCTGCCTCACTTACTTTGTAGCAGTCATAATATTAACATGTGTTAGGATACCTGAAGGCCTTGAGGTGTCTGGTCCCGCTGCCACCTCCTCCTGCTCCCTGCTCCTCCTCAGCCTGCTGGATGAAATGGATGAAGGTGTTGTTGAGCCCTGTGGTCGTCTCAATCAGCTTCTTGGTCCTCTTCACCAGCTCCTTGGGGACTTTCAGGGTCTTATAGGAGAAGGTGAGGGTCCCTGACCCGTCTGAATGCTCCTTACCGTTCACCACAGCTTTACCATGGTGGTGGTGACCTTTAGCCTTACTGTGCCCTTTCACCTCCCTCTCTTTCTTGCGTCCCGTACGCCAGAAGCTCTCCAGCTTGGTCATGATGTTGGAGCAGTTGGAGGCGATGTCTGAGAGGGGCTGAGGGCTGCAGATATAGCAGGACCATTTACTGTCGTCGTCGGTGATCATGGACAGCTCCTTGCGCCCCAGGTTACGCAGGACGCACTTCTTACAGAAGGCGTTGTGGCAGTAGTCACAGCAGATCAGGTTACCGCCTTCAGCACACCACCTTGGGGCGGAGTTAAGATAGCGAGGAAAGTCAACTTCAAAACGTGACGTATCTTAAATTGGGATTTGCAGCTGTTGTTGGGAAGTAATGAATCCTTCTAAAAATGACAAGTAGTGCACTATATAGGGGATAGGGTACCAGTTGGGACGTAGCCCTTGGTGTGGACTAAAATGGGTTCCGGGACTCTTCGAATGTAGGTACTCCTAATTTTGTACAAGAGGTGGCGACACTCAAGCAGTAGAACAGGGACCTTATGGCAGCTAGAACAACGGAGACCGTTTGAGGTGACCTACCTGCACTGTTCGTCCATGCCGTCCTCGTCTTTATTGATGTCATCGCTGGTGTAATACTTATAGCACGACTAGAGGAAAATAAGACAACCAGGGAGGAACATAGTGATGCACAGATGTTACATTTTGGGCTGATACCGATATTGTCCTTGCCTAAATAAAACGATACCGATAACCGATATTTACAATTTTAGCCTTTTTAGCATTCTAGTACAGTTAAATAGTTTGGATGCAGCGGTCTAAGGCACTGCAAGAGGCGTCACTACAGTCCCTGGTTTGAATCCAGGCTGTATCACATCCGGTCGTGATTGGGAGTCCCATAGGGCGGCGCACAATTGGCCCAGCGTCGTCCGGGGTTGGCCGGGGTAGGCCGTCTTTGTAGATAATAATTTGTGCTTAACTGACTTGCCTAGTTAAATAAAGGTTACACACACACACACCAAAAAGTTATTTTGTTGGCATTTACGTATGTCCCCATTACCAGTAAAACAATCAAAACCTTTTTCTTTCACTTACTTGCTGTTTCATTGTTCAGTCGTTTCATTTTCTATGGAACGCCGTTTGGGTCTTTGCGTGTCAAAAAATATACACTAATTGACGTGTTAAATAAGCTGACCAATCGGGATCTGAATATGACTCCGTCACATAATAATTTAACCGGTGCATAAAAAAAAAATTACGTAGTTACTACACATTGAATATCACTCATATTTCATGTCTCACAACGATTCATCGATACGTATGCTATGATGCTGGTAAAGTTGTCTCGCGCACCTACAGTGCTGGTCATAAAAAAAGCTAGCTAGCTCATGGATGCAAACAATGTTCTCCCCCAAAAACATAGTAACACGACAATCTAGGCGTCATCTAAAATAACCCAAATGTATTTTGATTAATGGTGGTCGGACTATATAGCTAGGTGACTATTTAGCTAGGTGACTATTTACCTTGCTAACTATATAGCTAGGTGACTATTTAGCTAGGTGACTATTTAGCTAGGTGACTATTTACCTTGCTATCTATATAGCTAGCTGACTATATAGCTAGGTGACTATATAGCTAGGTGACTATATAGCTAGGTGACTATTTAGCTAGGTGACTATTTAGCTAGGTGACTATTTAGCTAGGTGACTATTTAGCTAGGTAACTATATAGCTAGGTGACTATATAGCTAGGTGACTATATAGCTAGGTGACTATATAGCTAGGTGACTATTTACCTTGCTATCTATATAGCTAGCTAACTATATAGCTAGGTGATTATATAGCTAGGTGACTATTTAGCTAGGTGACTATTTAGCTAGGTGACTATATAGCTAGGTGACTATATAGCTAGGTGACTATATAGCTAGGTGACTATATAGCTAGGTGACTATTTACCTTGCTATCTATATAGCCAGGTGACTATTTAGCTAGGTGACTATATAGCTAGGTGACTATTTAGCTAGGTGACTATTTACCTTGCTATCTATATAGCTAGGTGACTATTTAGCTAGGTGACTATTTACCTTGCTATCTATATAGCCAGGTGACTATTTAGCTAGGTGACTATTTACCTTGCTATCTATATAGCTAGGTGACTATTTAGCTAGGTGACTATTTACCTTGCTATCTATTTAGCTAGCTAACTATATAGCTAGGTGACATCATCTCAAATAACCCTAATGTATACGGCAGTTCTTATTTGATTAATGGTGGTCGGACTATATAGCCAGGTGACTATTTAGCTAGGTGACTATTTACCTTGCTATCTATTTAGCTAGGTGACTATTTACCTTGCTATCTATATAGCTAGGTGACTATTTAGCTAGGTGACTATTTAGCTAGGTGACTATTTAGCTAGGTGACTATATAGCTAGGTGACTATATAGCTAGGTGACTATTTAGCTAGGTGACTATTTAGCTAGGTGACTATTTACCTTGCTATCTATATAGCTAGGTGACTATTTAGCTAGGTGACTATATAGCTAGGTGACTATTTAGCTAGGTGACTATATAGCTAGGTGACTATATAGCTAGGTGACTATATAGCTAGGTGACTATATAGCTAGGTGACTATATAGCTAGGTGACTATATAGCTAGGTGACTATTTAGCTAGGTGACTATTTACCTTGCTATCTATATAGCTAGGTGACTATTTAGCTAGGTGACTATTTACCTTGCTATCTATATAGCTAGGTGACTATTTAGCTAGGTGACTATTTACCTTGCTATCTATATAGCTAGGTGACTATTTAGCTAGGTGACTATTTACCTTGCTATCTATATAGCTAGGTGACTATTTAGCTAGGTGACTATTTACCTTGCTATCTATATAGCTAGCTAACTATATAGCTAGGTGTCATCATCTCAAATAACCCTAATGTATACGGCAGTTCTTATTTGATTAATGGTGGTCGGACTATATAGCCAGGTGACTATATAGCTAGCTAACTATATAGCCAGGTGACTATTTAGCTAGGTGACTATTTACCTTGCTATCTATATAGCTAGCTATCTATATAGCTAGGTGTCATCATCTCAAATAACCCCAATTTATACGGCAGTTCTTATTTGATTAATGGTGGGCGGACCCATCTATGTGAAGCTAGCCACAATAAGGAATAAGGAGAAAACAAGTGGAATTTGCGGTTAGCCTTCAAAATAAAAGGCATAATTCTACAATTTGTATTCATCTGCATCATTGTCAATTACATACTTTTATTTTGAAGGCAAACCACAGATTCCACTATTGTGCCTAATCCTTATTGTGGCTAGCTTCACAACACATAAGCCGGTCCGGTCAAGCCTCACTAGCCAGATGAAGCTAGCTTTGGGCAACAGGGTTAAGTAGCTGGCTAGCGATATATTTTCACAAACTGAAGTTCAATTTCAATAGGCGAACAACAATACTTACTTACAAGGATTCCTAAATCATTGCAAAGAATAATGAAAATGACTACAGTTTCTACTGTCATTGTTTTCAGGCTGGTTGTATTGGCGCTAGCTAGGTACCAAGCTGAAGCTAGCTAGCTACCCCAGAAGTTGCGGTCAAACAAATGATGCTTTATTAACAATAACAGTATTGTATTAACACATAGCTGTTTTGTTTGTTTGCAGACTTTTGTTGTACAGCTTTAACACAGTGCTACTGTATATTTTTTGACACGCAAAGACCCAAACGCCGTTCCATAGTATGTCGTGAAGCTAACAGCAGTGACGCTATTACTGTGTAACTCCGGTAGGGAAACATCTGAAAAATAGCGCACTAGTGTGTACCGGTGATCAACCAGTCGGCGAAAGCCAACATCACCCACGACAGAGAAGGGTTGATTGTCATGGGCAATGAATTCCATTATCTTAGCTTTAATGGATTTCGCATTTGAGTTGTTACTCTTTCAAATGACTGCTCGACATGTTGACGGCTTGATCCACACAGCAGACATTGTGGGCTAGTTCAGGAATGCTGTGTTGCACATATAGAGCAACATTTTACGTGGTGTCATTACGTCATGTACCTACGTTATATAGGTACGCACGTCAGCTTTGACATCGGTTTTGCACATCGGCGCTAAAACTAGACATAGATTCCGATATGTTCACTAGACATCGGTCAGATACCGATGTTGGCATTTTTAGCTACTACAGGTCTACCTCTATGGACAGTGTTGCAGGACAATGTTACAGGTGGATCTAAACTACTACAGGTCTACCTCTATGGACAGTGTTGCAGGACAGTGTTGCAGGACAGTGTTGCAGGTGGATCTAAACTACTACAGGGACCTAAACTACTACAGGTCTAGCTCTATGGACAGTGTTGCTGCTTGTAGCGTCATACCCAAGAAGACTCAAGGCTGCAATCGCTTCAACAATATACTGAGTAAAGGGTCTGAATACTTATGTAAATGTGATATTTCCGTTTATAGACCTATGTCATGCAATAAAATGCAAATGAATTACTTAATCATACAATGCGATTTTCTGGATTTTTGTTTTAGATTCCGTCTCTCACAGTTGAAGTGTACCTATGATAAAAATTACAGACCTCAACATGCTTTGTAAGTAGGAAAACCTGCAAAATCGGCAGTGTATCAAATACTTGTTCTCCCCACTGTATATATACACTGCTCAAAAAAATAAAGGGAACACTAAAATAACACATCCTAGATCTGAATGAATGAAATATTCTTATTAAATACTTTTTTCTTTACATAGTTGAATGTGCTGACAAAATCACACAAAAATTATCAATGGAAATCAAATTTATCAACCCATGGAGGTCTGGATTTGGAGTCACACTCAAAATTAAAGTGGAAAACCACACTACAGGCTGATCCAACTTTGATGTAATGTCCTTAAAACAAGTCAAAATGAGGCTCAGTAGTGTGTGTGGCCTCCACGTGCCTGTATGACCTCCCTACAATGCCTGGGCATGCTCTTGATGAGGTGGCGGATGGTCTCCTGAGGGATCTCCTCCCAGACCTGGACTAAAGCATCCGCCAACTCCTGGACAGTCTGTGGTGGATGGAGCGAGACATGATGTCCCAGGTGTGCTCAATTGGATTGAGGTCTGGGGAACGGGCGGGCCAGTCCATAGCATCAATGCCTTCCTCTTGCAGGAACTGCTGACACACTCCAGCCACATGAGGTCTAGCATTGTCTTGCATTAGGAGGAACCCAGGGCCAACCGCACCAGCATATGGTCTCACAAGGGGTCTGAGGATCTCATCTCGGTACCTAATGGCAGTCAGGCTACCTCTGGCGAGCACATGGAGGGCTGTGCGGCCCCCCAAAGAAATGCCACCCCACACCATGACTGACCCACCGCCAAACCGGTCATGCTGGAGGATGTTGCAGGCAGCAGAACGTTCTCCACGGCGTCTCCAGACTCTGTCACGTCTGTCACATGTGCTCATGTGCTCAGTGTGAACCTGCTTTCATCTGTGAAGAGCACAGGGCGCCAGTGGCGAATTTGCCAATCTTGGTGTTCTCTGGCAAATGCCAAACGTCCTGCACGGTGTTGGGCTGTAAGCACAACCCCCACCTGTGGACGTCGGGTCCTCGTACCACCCTCATGGAGTCTGTTTCTGACCGTTTGAGCAGACACATGCACATTTGTGGCCTGCTGGAGGTCATTTTGCAGGGCTCTGGCAGTGCTCCACCTGCTCCTCCTTGCACAAAGGCGGAGGTAGCGGTCCTGCTGCTGGGTTGTTGCCCTCCTACGGCCTCCTCCACGTCTCCTGATGTACTGGCCTGTCTCCTGGTAGCGCCTCCATGCTCTGGACACTACGCTGACAGACACAGCAAACCTTCTTGCCACAGCTCGCATTGATGTGCCATCCTGGATGAACTGCACTACCTGAGCCACTTGTGTGGGTTGTAGACTCAAAGCACCGGCAGCATTCAAAAGTGACCAAAACATCAGCCAGGAAGCATAGGAACTGAGAAGTGGTCTGTGGTCACCACCTGCAGAACCACTCCTTTATTGGGGGTGTCTTGCTAATTGCCTATAATTTCCACCTTTTGTCTATTCCATTTGCACAACAGCATGTGAAATTTATTGTCAATCAGTGTTGCTTCCTAAGTGGACAGTTTGATTTCATAGAAGTGTGATTGACTTGGAGTTACATTGTGTTGTTTAAGTGTTCCCTTTATTTTTTTGAGCAGTGTATATATGGCCCAACCCTAAAGGAGCATGGTGGTGCTCAGACAGAGAGAAAGACAGACAGGCAGAGAGAAAGACAGGCAGACAGACAGAGAGAAAGACAGGCAGGCAGAGACAATCATCCCACAATCACAGACTAAAAGAGAGGAAAGGATATGTGAGAAAGACAGACACAGACAGATAGACAGAATTTTGATAGAGACAGACAGATAGATGGAAAGATGTCTAACCCGATAGGAGAGACAGATGACAGACAGACAGACAGGGTGTTGCAGGTGTATCTACCTTGCAGAGGAGCACATGGAGCATGGGGTGCTCAAACACTGAGTGGCGCTGGAAGTGGTTAACCTGCTGTCCACAGGCGGTGCAGTCTATTCTCTCCTGCAGAGTGGTATCTGGATAAACACCGAGGAAGACCGGGAGACAAACATGTTTCGTTTACATCCAATATCAATCCCAAACTGATTGATTTCATTAAACTGGCAACAGTTCTGGATATTAGGCTGTAGGAAGACCCATTCCTTGTCAAAACCTGTTTAAGAAAACGATGGGAGCATTCAAACAGACAGACAGATGAAACAGTTTGCATGTGTTTATCTGACTATGGCACCCTGTTCCCTATATAGTGCACTACTTTTGACCAGGGCCCTATGGCACCCTATTCCCTACATAGTGCACTACTTTTGACCAGGGCCCTATGGCACCCTATTCCCTATATAGTGCACTACTTTTGACCAGGTCAAACAGTTTGCAGGTGTTTATCATCCACTGGTTAGTAGTAGTGTGATATACACAGTGAGGAGACCAACCTGTGTTTTTGACTGAGGGGCCCCCCCTGGAGGGGGTCCCCACCCTGGGCTTGTGTCTGTGTGGGCCATATCTGAGTACTTGTAATTGCGTTCCAAATAGTAGGTATTTTGGGTATGCTTAACAAGTTTTATAGTATGTGAAATGTATAAATTGAGTATGCTTTTAAAAATTCCATTTAAGTACAAAGTAGGTAAGCCGGATTTTAGACATGGCCTGTGTGTGAGAGACGAACCTGTCTTTCTCCTTGAGAGTTCCACTCGGAGCTTCATGGCTCCTCTGCTCTCCTTGTTGTCAGTCCCAGCGGGAGGCCGTACCACCAACATGCCTGAAGTAGAGGACAAGCACTTAATGTGCATCCCAAATGGAACCCTATTCCCTATATAGTGCACTACTTTTGACCAAGGCCCTATGACACCCTATATAGTGCACTACTTTTGACCAGGGCCCTATGGCACCCTATATAGTGCACTACGTTTGACCAGGGCCCTATGGCACCCTATATAGTGCACTACTTTTGACCAGGGCCCTATGGCACCCTATATAGTGCACTACGTTTGACCAGGGCCCTATGGCACCCTATATAGTGCACTACTTTTTTCACCACCACTTAAACCTTGAATATGAACTCAGAATAGACCAGCAAAAACATTATTATCCACCTTGAACATCAACTCAGAATAGACCAGCAAAAACAATATTATCCACCTTGAACATCAACTCAGAATAGACCAGCAAAAACAATATTATCCACCTTGAACATCAACTCAGAATAGACCAGCAAAAACAATATTATCCACCTTGAACATCAACTCAGAATAGACCAGCAAAAACATTATTATCCACCTTGAACATCAACTCAGAATAGACCAGCAAAAACAGTATTATCCACCTTGAACATCAACTCAGAATAGACCAGCAAAAACAGTATTATCCACCTTGAACATCAACTCAGAATAGAACATCAACTCAGAATAGACCAGCAAAAACAATATTATCCACCTTGAACATCAACTCAGAATAGACCAGCAAAAACATTATTATCCACCTTGAACATCAACTCAGAATAGACCAGCAAAAACATTATCCACAAAGTGTGTAAATGCACCTTCTGGCTCCACAATGATATGAAGAGGCATTAAAACACATGCTGGCCCCAGGTCGTGGTAGACCTTACCATCTGAGGGGTTGTCAGAGGCCCCATCTTCCTGTCCACTCTCGTCCGAGGCGTCAGACTTATTCCCTCCAGTGTGCTTGGCTGCGACAGCAGGCTTCCTCTTGGTGTGAGAAGAGGAGGGTCTCTCAGTCTCTGCTGAGCTCCCAGGCTGAGGAGTAAACAGTCAACATGAGTCTAATGAAAAACCTCAGAATAGACCCTGAGTGATCGTCCTGTTATCTGCTACAGAAGCTACAGGCCGGCTGTGTACCAAATGGCACCCTATCTAGTGCACTACTTTTAACCAGCTCTGGTAAGACATTAATGGTTTGTTCTCAGGTGGATACATTTGAAAAAGTGAGCAGGTAAATAGACAGACAATCTGATGTTGACCTACTTCCTCCTCCTCCTCCATCATCTGGTCTGTAATCGGATGTTGATCTACTTCCTCCTCCTCCATCATCTGGTCTGTAATCGGAGGCTGACCTACTTCCTCCTCCATCATTTGGTCTGTAGATTCAGCTGAGGCCTTACTCATTTTACCTGCCAACAACAAGAAATCCCACTATTAGGTCGGAAATTATACAATTAAAAAGGACGGGGGGATGAAGAGCGGACTAAATTACCATCAGGTTATAGGCTCTTTCCTTTTTGTAAGTAAAAGTTAAATCAGAAGCAAAACAGCCTGATCTTAACTTTTTAGGGATAGGGGGCAGCATTTTCACTTTGGATGAATAGCGTGCCCAGAGTGAACTGCCTCCTACTCTGTCCCAGATGCTAATATACGCATATTATTATTACTATTGGATAGAAAACACTCTGAAGTTTCTAAAACTGTTTGAATTATGTCTGTGAGTATAACAGAACTCATATGGCAGGCAAACTTCCAAACAGGAAGTGGAAATTCTGAGGCTGGTGTTTTTTCTACTCATCGCCTATTCAAATCCCAGTAAGATATGGATCTGTTTGCACTTCCTACGCCTTCCACTAGATGTCAACAGTCTGTAGAACGTTGAATGAAGTTTATACTATGATGTGCGACCGGATGGGAGGTGTTTCAGTCAGTGGTCTGGCAGATTGCCAGTTCCTGGTCACGCGCATTCCTCATGATATTGCCTTGCGTTCCATAACTTTTACAGACACGAAGGAATGCTCCGGTTGGAACGTTATTGGATATATATGATAACAACATCCTGAAGATTGATTATCTACTTAGTTTGACAAGTTTATTCGACCTGTGATATAACTTTTTGAAGTTTTCCGACGTTATGCGTGACTTGCACGAGCGTTTGGATATGTGTACTAAACGCGCTAGCAAAAGTAGCTATTTGGACATAAATAATTGACATTATCGAACAAAACAACAATTTATTGTCGAACTAGGATTCCTGGGAATGCATTCTGATGAAGATAATCAAAGGTAAGGGAATATTTATGATGTAATTTCGTATTTCTGTTGACTCCAACATGGCGGAGAAATGTTATTTATATTTGAGCCCCGTCTCAGATTATTGCATGGTTTGCTTTTTCCGTAAAGTTTTTTAAAAATCTGACACAGCGGTTGCATTAAGAACAAGTGTATCTTTAATTCTATGTAAAACATGTATCTTTCATCAAAGTGTATGATGAGTATTCCTGTTATTAGATGTGGCTCTCTGCAATTTCTCCAGATATTTTGGAGGCATTTCTGAACATGGCGCCAATGTAAACCGAGATTTTTGGATATAAATATGCACATTATCGAACAAAAAAATACATGTATTGTGTAACATGAAGTCCTATGAGTGTCATCTGATGAAGATCAAAGGTTAGTGATTAATTTTATCTCTATTTCTGTTTTTGTGACTCCTATCTTTGGCTGGGAAAATGGCTGTGTTTTTTGAACTTGGTGGTGATCTAACATAATCATATGTTGTGTTTTCGCTGTAAAGCATTTATTTATTTTTTTAAATCGGACACGATGGGTAGATTAACAAGATGTTTATCTTTCATTTGCTGTATTGGACTTGTTAATGTGTGAAAGTTACATATTTAAAAAAAATATTTTGGGATTTCCCGCGCTGCCTTTTCAGCGGAATGTTGTGGGGGGGTTCCGCTAGCGGAACGGGTGTCCTAGAAAGGTTCATCAAGATCTAGGGCTTTGTCCCAAATGGCACCTTGTTCCCTATGGGCCCTGGCCAAATGTAGTGCACTATTTAGGGAATAGGGTGCGAATTCAGATGCAACACTAGATATAATGTTGGCTGTTAGAAACTAAGTTCACTAACAGCAAGGCTAGAATCTAAACTATAACTACTGTAACTGTATTCAGTACTGTACTCAACAAGCAGCCCAGCAGCACCAATGGGGCAGCCCGGCAGCACCAATGGAGGAGCCCAGCAGCACCAATGGGGCAGCCCAGCAGCACCAATGGGGCAGCCCAGCAGCACCAATGGGGCAGCCCAGCAGCACCAATGGGGCAGCCCAGCAGCACCAATGGGGCAGCCCAGCAGCACCAATGGGGCAGCCCAGCAGCACCAATGGGGCAGCCCAGCAGCACCAATGGAGGAGCCCAGCAGCACCAATGGGAGTTTGAGTGGAACTTTGGCTCTATTAAAATTGGACCTAAATAAGCCAGATTAGCTAAGCCCACTGTAAAAAACAACATATAAATAAAAATCGGCATTCCGCCATTGTTTTTATGAACATGCGGAATTAGCAACAATATCCAGTAACTAGATAGTTCAAATCAAATGTTATTTGTCACTAGAACAACAGGTGTAGACTAACAGTGAAATGCTTGGTAAACAACAGGTGTAGACTAACAGTGAAATGCTTCCTAAACAACAGGTGTAGACTAACAGTGAAATGCTTGGTAAACAACAGGTGTAGACTAACAGTGAAATGCTTCCTAAACAACAGGTGTAGACTAACAGTGAAATGCTTCCTAAACAACAGGTGTAGACTAACAGTGAAATGCTTGGTGAACAACAGGTGTAGACTAACAGTGAAATGCTTCCTAAACAACAGGTGTAGACTAACAGTGAAATGCTTCCTAAACAACAGGCGTAGACTAACAGTGAAATGCTTCCTAAACAACAGGTGTAGACTAACAGTGAAATGCTTGGTAAACAACAGGTGTAGACTAACAGTGAAATGCTTCCTAAACAACAGGTGTAGACTAACAGTGAAATGCTTCCTAAACAACAGGTGTAGACTAACAGTGAAATGCTTCCTAAACAACAGGTGTAGACTAACAGTGAAATGCTTCCTAAACAACAGGTGTAGACTAACAGTGAAATGCTTGGTAAACAACAGGTGTAGACTAACAGTGAAATGCTTGGTAAACAACAGGTGTAGACTAACAGTGAAATGCTTCCTAAACAACAGGTGTAGACTAACAGTGAAATGCTTGGTAAACAACAGGTGTAGACTAACAGTGAAATGCTTGGTAAACAACAGGTGTAGACTAACAGTGAAATGCTTGGTAAACAACAGGTGTAGACTAACAGTGAAATGCTGACTGACGGCCCTTCCCAACAATACAGAGAGAAAGAAAATAGAGAAATAATAGAAAAGTAAAACACGTAATAATAAAAGTTATAATAAATACACAATGAGTAACCTGACTAAATACACAGAGTACCAGTACTGAGTCAATGAGTAAACTGGATATATACAGAGTACCAGTACTGAGTCAATGAGTAACCTGACTATATACACAGAGTACCAGTACTGAGTCAATGAGTAACCTGACTATATACACAGAGTACCAGTACTGAGTCAATGAGTAACCTGACTATATACACAGAGTACCAGTACTGAGTCAATGAGTAACCTGACTATATACACAGAGTACCAGTACTGAGTCAATGAGTAACCTGACTAAATACACAGAGTACCAGTACTGAGTCAATGAGTAACCTGACTATATACACAGAGTACCAGTACTGAGTCAATGAGTATCAGGTAATTGAGATTTATATATTGTACCTTTAACTAGACAAGTCAGTTAAGAACAAATTCTTATTTTCAATGACGGCCTAACCCGGACGACGCTGTGCTAATTGTGCGCCGCCCTATGGGACTCCTGATCACAGCCCGGGATCGAACATGGGTCTGTAGTGACGCCTCTAGCGCTGCGCTGCCTTATATGCTGACCATGCGACGCGAGTAGTGCAAAATATATTTACATGTTATTCAATCATTGCACCCACACTACTCGTGGTTAGGCGCTGAAATAGAACCAAGTTCTGTTTGTGAAGCATGACGTGCTGCAAATCCCACCTCTCCCATCTCCTCATTGGTTTTTGGGAGCATTGAAAGATGAACTGAGGTCCACACTCCAGTCCAGCTGGTAGTGGTAAAGCACCTTAAAGTTGGTTGCCAACCACCATATAAAAGTTCAAAGAAGAAGCCTGCTGGAGGAGAGATGACTAGAAATGAACTTGGTTTACCCTTTTATGTGAGGATTCATTGTCAGAGTAGAGGACCTTGTGCATTTCAGGTAAAATAACAACCCGATGTTTATATCCCAGGACAAATTAGCTAGCAACAGCAAGCTAGCTAATTTCCATAAATGTTTAATGCTTTTCGACCTGTCCCCAAATGATTATGTTTGGTTCAGAGTTCGTTTTGATATTTCAACCTGCATGTCCTGATCCCCTCTGGTGTGGGTGGACAACATCAACATGCGGACGATGTCTCATGCGGAAGCGCATGTTAGACCGCTGCACCACTCAGGATCCCAAAACATAACAATAAAGTGACTGATGAACAGTAGCCTACGTGATTTTTTAAACTATTCGTATTATTACTAAAGCCAACTAATGTCAGGTCACTATTTGAGCTAAAAATGCAGTTACAACAGCTCGTCGTAAAGAAAAAAGCCCCGTGTGTGAGCTACCTAAAGGTTTAACTCCAGCCATTATCTAGCAATGTTTATTGACATTCTGCGTCATCATAGGCGCGATGTGATTCTGTTGAGCATCCCCAGAATGCATCGGTTTCCTGTCTGGCGCGAATAAACTAACTAACATGGACCGTGTCTGCTACAATGGATGTTTTCTGACATGCACAGAGTACACAGAAATCAGGCGAGCTGGAAGAAAAACGTAATACAAAAACAGGGCCTCATCCCATCAAAGGCGAACTAACGTGTTGTCTGTGCACTAAGTCAGCCTGACAGCTATCAAAACCACATTTTATTTGTCACATGCGCCGAATTACAACGGTTTAGACCCTTACCGCAAAATGCTTACTTACGAACCCTTAACCAACAATAACGTTTTAAGAAAATAAGAGTTAAGAAAATATTTACAAAATAAACCACCCCAAAAAGTTAAACAATGAAACAACAAGAACGCGGCGTACCGGTATCGAACAAGGTGTACCGGTATCGAGTCAATGTGCGGGGTATAGGTTAGTCGACGTCAACAAACATGATTTATTTCACCTTTATTTAACCAGGTAGGCTAGTTGAAAACATATTCTCATTTACAACTGCGACCTGGCCAAGATAAAACTAAGCAGTGCGACACAAACAACAACAGAGTTACACATGGAATAAACAAGCATACAAGTCAATAACACAATATTAAACAGTGTGATCAAACTGTATATACAAAAATCCAACATCACTGCAGTATGTCAATATTTCAGACATCAGATTTCCGGGCAACCCTGCAATACCGTTTCATGCATGGTCCAGTGCATTCAGAGGCATGCAACGAAATGCATGCATCAGTTTATCCCCCTCGCCAGAATAAATGTCAGATCTCACATTAGTTAGCATGCTAGGTAGCTGCAGCTAGTTTATACATTCCCGGGCAAAACACAGGTGGAATTCGACCGCACACGCTGAAATGATTTGTGCTACAACGTTTACCATTTCAAAAAGACTCACTTAGTAATAGTGGTTGAGTTAGCTAGCTAGGTTATAAATCCTCCATTATAACAGCAGTAGCCTTTTTCATACTGTAGCTAGCTACGTTGGTACCATGGGAAACTGTGCCGGCTCCGCTACGTAACACCGGTACATAGCTAGCTAACTAGCCTAGCCCAGAGCATCAATGCAAAGCTGCTAACGTTAGGCACTGTTTTGAGGAAAAGCTAATACCTACTGTACTCTTTTGTCATTTCTTGAATGACTGAGACACGTGTAGTTCTTGGCACGTCGTCCCGGAGATGCAAAACTGATAATTCTCAGTACTTTGTATTTTAGAAAAATGTTAGAATATTGAAGCAACCCTTTCAGTGGAGACAAAGCAAAGGCGCCATTTTACCGGATGGCTTGAGACGCACTAAAATGGCGCATCTAGCCCAAATCCTATCTGTTATCCTATTGGTTGTTGAGTCAGGGAATTATGGCTTTCTGATTGGCCAAATCGTTTTGAGCATTCCCATAGGTTTAGAATTTAGTGTTTTTGTGTTCCACCTCTTTGCTCTGGTTTTTATTTTTGATTCATTCACATTCTACAATGGAAATGCCACATGGAAATGCCAATATTTTCTCTGATAATCTGAGCCTTCCATAGAGGCAGGTTGCATTCTGTTCTGTCTTGCTTTCTAAACTTTATTGTGCTAGACTCTTAACTTTAGTCTATTGCGCTGCCAAACATATTCCCCACTCAGAGCCTGTCCTGTCCCCTCAGGTAGGCCTACGTATTCCCCACTCAGAGCCTGGCCTGTCCCCTCAGGTAGGCCTACGTATTCCCCACTCAGAGCCTGGCCTGTCCCCTCAGGTAGGCCTACGTATTCCCCACTCAGAGCCTGGCCTGTCCCCTCAGGTAGGCCTACGTATTCCCCACTCAGAGCCTGGCCTGTCCCCTCAGGTAGGCCTACGTATTCCCCACTCAGAGCCTGGCCTGTCCCCTCAGGTAGGCCTACGTATTCCCCACTCAGAGCCTGGCCTGTCCCCTCAGGTAGGACCTACGTATTCCCCACATAGAGCCTGTCCTGTCCCCTCAGGTAGGCCTACGTATTCCCCACTCAGAGCCTGTCCTGTCCCCTCAGGTAGGCCTACGTATTCCCCACTCAGAGCCTGTCCTGTCCCCTCAGGTAGGCCTACGTATTCCCCACTCAGAGCCTGGCCTGTCCCCTCAGGTAGGACCTACGTATTCCCCACTCAGAGCCTGTCCTGTCCCCTCAGGTAGGCCTACGTATTCCCCACTCAGAGCCTGTCCTGTCCCCTCAGGTAGGCCTACGTATTCCCCACTCAGAGCCTGGCCTGTCCCCTCAGGTAGGCCTACGTATTCCCCACTCAGAGCCTGTCCTGTCCCCTCAGGTAGGCCTACGTATTCCCCACTCAGAGCCTATCCTGTCCCCTCAGGTAGGCCTACGTATTCCCCACTCAGAGCCTGTCCTGTCCCCTCAGGTAGGCCTACGTATTCCCCACTCAGAGCCTGGCCTGTCCCCCCAGGTAGGCCTACGTATTCCCCACTCAGAGCCTATCCTGTCCCCTCAGGTAGGCCTACGTATTCCCCACTCAGAGCCTGGCCTGTCCCCTCAGGTAGGCCTACGTATTCCCCACTCAGAGCCTGGCCTGTCCCCTCAGGTAGGCCTACGTATTCCCCACTCAGAGCCTGGCCTGTCCCCTCAGGTAGGCCTACGTATTCCCCACTCAGAGCCTATCCTGTCCCCTCAGGTAGGCCTACGTATTCCCCACTCAGAGCCTGGCCTGTCCCCTCAGGTAGGCCTACGTATTCCCCACTCAGAGCCTGGCCTGTCCCCTCAGGTAGGCCTACGTATTCCCCACTCAGAGCCTGGCCTGTCCCCTCAGGTAGTCCTACTAAAAGTATGTTATAAAACCAGGACACACTATTATGAGGGATGCTTGGAAAGCCTAAAAACCTACTCTGGATTAGCAACCAACCACACTGAGCTCAATGTCCATTCAAAATAAAATGCATTGAGTTTGCAGAGTCTGAACTATTTTTATTGCAGATTTGAGATTCTGGCCTCCAGAGTAGTGCAGTGGTCTAAGGCACTGCATTGCAGAGCTAGAGGCGTCACTACAGACCCGGGTTCAATCACAGGCTGTGTCGCAGCCGGCCGCAACTGGGAGATCCATGAAGCAGCGCCAAATGGCCCAGCGTCGTCCGGGTTATGGGAGGGTTTGGCCGGTTGGGATGACCTTGTCCCATCGCTCTCTAGCGAGTCATTGTGGCGGACCGGGCGCATGCACGCTGACTTCGGTTGCCAGCTGTACGGTGTTTGGTGCGGCTGGCTTCCGGGTTAAGCGAGCAGTGTGTCAAGAAGCAGTGCGGCTTGGCGGGGTCGTGTTTTCGGAGGACGCATAGCTCTCGACCTTTGCCTCTCCCGAGTTTGTACAGGAGTTGCAGCGATGGGACTGTAACTACCAATTGGATATCACGAAATTGGGGAGAAAAAGGGGTAAAACGTACCAACAATGTTTATAAACATTAAACCAGATAGAGGGAAATAACAAATATATAAAAATGAGAGTCTGGACTTTAGTAAGGAGTTGTGTGAACTGTTATCTTTATCACAAGGTGAAGCTGATTTGGTTATAGAGGAAGCAGATGTTGACAGGCTATTAAAACTAATATCAGTCAACAAAGTCATTGGCCCAGATAACATCAACAACAATGTTCTGAAAAATCCTGTGGGTGTGTTCTGTGAGCTGTCGCTCACTGAGGGAGAACACTGTACCAGCTCAGTGGAAATCATCCATCGTATTCCCAGTGCCCAATCAGAGCCGTCCTGCTGTCCTCAGTTATTACAGCCCTGTTGCATTAACACCTGTCATAATGAATAGTTTGAGTGCCTGGTTCTCTCCCACATGTAATGGTGATTCTTTTCTTCTCTCTCACTCTGACTGTGAGCCATCATTACAGAGGAGTGTGCTGTGGTGAACCTTTATCTTTAATAAACCTGTCTGAAGATATCTTGGACTTGTTCTTGCCGGACAGACCTGTGGTGGCTGAACCCTATCCACTGGCACCTATATCTCTCTACTAGTGTTCTACATGGTTCTCCCAGATCAGCCTTTAGTTTTTTCCCCAATAATAATTAGATGGATGCTTATATTTGTCCTATTTCACACATGTACCCGTGTGTATTATAATCATGTGTGAATTGGAAATTTGTTTTTCCCCCCCCCCCCAACTCTCCCATAAGACACCCGTGGAGGCTCCTAAGTCCCTCACGGACGTATAGCAGATGCACCATTGAGAACAACCTCAGGGCTCTCCAGAGGGTGTTCCGGTCAACCCAATGCATCATCGGGGTCAAGAAGATCACCAAGGACCTCAGCCACTCGAGCCACAGGGTAAGAAGATCATCAAGGACCTCAGCCACTCGAGCCACGTGGCAAGAACATCATCAAGGACCTCAGCCACTCGAGCCACTGGGTAAGAAGATCATCAAGGACCTCAGCCACTCGAGCCACGGGGTAAGAAGATCATCAAGGACCTCAGCCACTCGAGCCACGGGGTAAGAAGATCATCAAGGACCTCAGCCACTCGAGTCACGGGGCAAGAAGATCATCAAGGACCTCAGCCACTCGAGCCACAGGGCAAGAAGATCATCAAGGACCTCAGCCACTCGAGCCACGGGGTAAGAAGTACATCAAGGACCTCAGCCACTCGAGCCACGGGGCAATAAGATCATCAAGGACCTCAGCCACTCGAGCCACGGGGTAAGAAGATCATCAAGGACCTCAGCCATTCGAGCCACGGGGTAAGAAGATCATCAAGGACCTCAGCCACTCGAGCCACGGGGTAAGAAGATCATCAAGGACCTCAGCCACTCGAGCCACGGGGCAAGAAGATCATCAAGGACCTCAGCCACTCGAGCCACGGGGTAAGAAGATCATCAAGGACCTCAGCCACTCGAGCGTCGGCCCAGTACCCTGCCCTGAACATAGTGCATCAAAGCTGGGACCGAGAGACTGAGAAACAGCTGGCCTCGGACCAGTACCCTGCCCTGAACATAGTGCATCAAAGCTGGGACCGAGAGACTGAGAAACAGCTGGCCTCGGACCAGTACCCTGCCCTGAACATAGTCACTGTTAGTCATAGTCACGTCCACCGGGCATGTGCTGACCAACTGGCAGATGTGTTCACTGACATTTTCAACATGTCCCTGATTGAGTCTGTAATACCAACATGTTTCAAGCAGACCACCATAGTCCCTTTGCCCAAGAACACTAAGGCAACCTGCCTAAATGACTACAGACCCATAGCACTCACATTCATAGCCATGAAGTGCTTTGAAAGGCTTGTAATGGCTCACATTAACACCATTATCCCAGAAACACTAGACCCACTCCAATCTGCATACCGCCCCAACAGATCCACAGATGACGCAATCTCAATCGCACTCCACACTGCCCTTTCCCACCTGGACAAAAGGAACACCTACGTGAGAATGCTATTCATTGACTACAGCTCTGCTTTCAACACCATAGTGCCCACAAAGCTCATCACTAAGCTAAGGACCCAGGGACTAAACACCTCCCTCTGCAACTGGATCCTGGTCTTCCTGACGGGCCGCCCCCAGGTGGTGAGGGTAGGGAACAACACATCCGCCACGCTGATCCTCAACACGGGGGCCCCTCAGGGGTGTGTGCTCAGTCCCCTGCTGTACTCCCTGTTCACCCACGACTGCATGGCCAGGCACAATTCCAACACCATCGTCAAGTTTGCCGATGACACAACAGTGGTAGGCCTGATCACCAACAACGACGAGACAGCCTATAGGGAGGAGGTCAGAGACCTGGTCTTGTGGTGCCAGGACAACAACCTCTCCCTCAACGTGATCAAGACAAAGGAGATGGTTGTGGACTACAGGAAAAGGAGGACCGAGCACGCCCCTATTCTCATCGACGGGGCTGTAGTGGAGCAGGTTGAGAGCTTCAACTTCCTTGGTGTCCACATCACCAACAAACTAACATGGTTCAAGCACACCAAGACAGTCGTGAAGAGGGCACAACAAAACCTATTTCCCCTTAGGAGACTGAAAAGATTTGGCGTGGATCCCCAGATCCTCAAAAGGTTCTATAGCTGCACCATCGAGAGCATCCTGACTGGTTGCATCACTGGCTGGTATGGCAACTGCTCGGCCTCCGACCGCAAAGCACTACAGAGGGTAGTGCGTATGGCCCAGTACATCACTGGGGCCAAGCTTCCTGCCATCCAGGACCTCTATACCAGGTGGTGTCAAAGGAAGGCCCCAAAAATTTTCAAAGACTCCAGTCACCGAAGTCATAGACTGTTCTATCTGCTACCACACAGCAAGCTGTACAGGAGCACCAAGTCTAGGTCCAAAAGGCTCCTTAACAGCTTCTACCACCAAGCCATAAGACTGCTGAACAATTAATCAAATGAACACCAGGACCATTTACATTGACCCCCCCCCCCCCCCCCCCCCCCCTTTGTTTTTACACTTCTGCTACTCGCTGTTCGGTAACCTCGTTATTGTTATGTAATTGTACTCTGTTATGTAATTCTTTTCGTCTTTAGAAAAAGTCTGTAATGTAATAAAATGTGGGAAACGTCAAGGGGTCTGAATACTTTTCCATATGCACTATATATATATACAGTTGAAGTCGGAAGTTTACATACACTTAGGTTGGAGTCAATAAAACTTGTTTTTCAACAACTCCACAAATCTCTTGTAAACAAACTATAGTTTTGGCAAGTCGGTTAGGACATCTACTTTGTGCATGACACGTCATTTTTCCAACAATTGTTTACAGACAGATTATTTCACTTATAATTCACTGTATCACAATTTCAGTGGGTCAGAAGTTTAAATACACTAAGTTGACTGTGCCTTTAAACAGCTTGGAAAATTCCAAAAATGTCATGGCTTTAGAAGCTTCTGATAGGCTAATTGACATCATTTGAGTCAATTGGAGGTGTACCTGTGGATGTATTTCAAGGCCTACCTTCCAACTCAGTGCCTCTTTGCATTACATCAGGGGAAAATCTAAAGAAATCAGCCAAGACCTCAGAAAAATAATTGTAGACCTCCACAAGTCTGGTTCATCCTTGGGAGCAATTTCCAAACGCCTGAAGGTACCACGTTCATCTGTACAAACAATAGTATGCAAATATAAACACCATGGGACCACGCAGCCGTCATACCGCTCAGGAAGGAGACCCATTCTGTCTCCTAGAGATGAATGTACTTTGGTGCAAAAAGTGCAAATCAATCCCAGAACAGCAGCAAAGGACCTTGTGAAGATGCTGGAGGAAACAGGTACAAAAGTATCTATATCCACAGTAAAACAAGTCCTATATCGACATAACCTGAAAGGATGCTCAACAAGGAAGAAGCCACTGCTCCAAAACAGCCATAAAAAAGCCAGACTACGGTTTGCAATGCACATGGGGACAAATATCGTACTTTTTAGAGAAATGTCATCTGGTCTGATGAAACAAAAATTTAACTGTTTGGCCATAATGACCATGGTTATGTTTGGAGGGAAAAGGGGGAGGCTTGCAAGCCGAAGAACACCATCCCAACCGTGAATCACGGGTTGGGACACATCATGTTGTGGGGGTGCTTTGCTGCAGGAGGGACTGGTGCACTTCACAAAATAGATGGCATCATGAGGTAGGAAAATTATGTGGATATATTGAAGCAACATCTCAAGACATCAGTCAGGAAGTTAAAGCTTGGTTGCAAATGGACAATGACCCCAAGCATACTTCCAAAGTTGTGGCAAAATGGCTTAAGGACAACAAAGTCAAGGTATTGGAGTGGCCATCACAAAGCCCTCAATCCTATAGAAAATTTGTGGGCAGAACTGAAGAAGTGTGTGCGAGCAAGGAGGCCTACAAACCTGACTCAGTTACACCAGCTCTGTCAGGAGGAATGGGCCAAAATTCACCCAATTTATTGAAGGAAGCTTGTGGAAGGCTACCCAAAACGCCGAGAACATTGGCCGAGAACATTGTGGACATTTTTAAGGCCGTTGTTGTGTCTATGAACACCCCCAACATTCATACCCTCTGCACTCCTCCACTGGAAGAGAATACAGATTACCACATTCATACCCTCTGCACTCCACCACTGGAAGAGAATACAGATTACCACATTCATACCCTCTGCACTCCACCACTGGAAGATAATACAGATTACCACATTCATACCCTCTGCACTCCTCCACTGGAAGAGAATACAGATTACCACATTCATACCCTCTGCACTCCTCCACTGGAAGAGAATACAGATTACCACATTCATACCCTCTGCACTCCTCCACTGGAAGAGAATACAGATTACCACATTCATACCCTCTGCACTCCTCCACTGGAAGAGAATACAGATTACCACATTCATACCCTCTGTACTCCTCCACTGGAAGAGAATACAGATTACCACATTCATACCCTCTGCACTCCTCCACTGGAAGAGAATACAGATTACCACATTCATACCCTCTGCACTCCTCCACTGGAAGAGAATACAGATTACCATTCATACCCTCTGCACTCCTCCACTGGAAGAGAATACAGATTACCATTCATACCCTCTGCACTCCTCCACTGGAAGAGAATACAGATTACCACATTCATACCCTCTGCACTCCTCCACTGGAAGATAATACAGATTACCACATTCATACCCTCTGCACTCCTCCACTGGAAGAGAATACAGATTACCACATTCATACCCTCTGCACTCCTCCACTGGAAGAGAATACAGATTACCACATTCATACCCTCTGCACTCCTCCACTGGAAGAGAATACAGATTACCACATTCATACCCTCTGCACTCCTCCACTGGAAGAGAATACAGATTACCATTCATACCCTCTGCACTCCTCCACTGGAAGAGAATACAGATTACCATTCATACCCTCTGCACTCCTCCACTGGAAGAGAATACAGATTACCACATTCATACCCTCTGCACTCCACCACTGGAAGATAATACAGATTACCACATTCATACCCTCTGCACTCCACCACTGGAAGAGAATACAGATTACCACATTCATACCCTCTGCACTCCTCCACTGGAAGAGAATACAGATTACCACATTCATACCCTCTGCACTCCACCACTGGAAGATAATACAGATTATTGCCAATCCTTTGTTGATGACTGGGTTCTTTCTTGTATGAAGTTGCTGTTCAATTGCTCTGCCATTATTATTGTATGAGGTTTTCTTTGCTGTGATGTGGGTTTTATAGGGTGTGTATTCTCTCTTCTCTCCGCTGGCTATCTGGTAAACAGGCTACACTCTAGACAGTCTCTTCTGCTGATGTGTGTATTCTCTCCACTGGCTATCTGGTCAACAGGCTACACTCTAGGCAGTCTCTTCTGCTGATGTGTGTATTCTCTTCTCTCCACTGGCTATCTGGTAAACAGGCTACACTCTAGGCAGTCTCTTCTGCTGATGTGTGTATTCTCTCCACTGGCTATCTGGTCAACAGGCTACACTCTAGGCAGTCTCTTCTGCTGATGTGTGTATTCTCTCCGCTGGCTATCTGGTAAACAGGCTACACTCTAGGCAGTCTCTTCTGCTGATGTGTGTATTCTCTCTTCTCTCCGCTGGCTATCTGGTAAACAGGCTACACTCTAGGCAGTCTCTTCTGCTGATGTGTGTATTCTCTCTTCTCTCCACTGGCTATCTGGTAAACAGGCTACACTCTAGACAGTCTCTTCTGCTGATGTGTGTATTCTCTCCGCTGGCTATCTGGTAAACAGGCTACACTCTAGGCAGTCTCTTCTGCTGATGTGTGTATTCTCTCCGCTGGCTATCTGGTAAACAGGCTACACTCTAGGCAGTCTCTTCTGCTGATGTGTGTATTCTCTTCTCTCCACTGGCTATCTGGTCAACAGGCTCCAGTCTAGGCAGTCTCTTCTGCTGATGTGTGTATTCTCTCTTCTCTCCACTGGCTATCTGGTCAACAGGCTACACTCTAGACAGTCTCTTCTGCTGATGTGTGTATTCTCTCCGCTAGCTATCTGGTCAACAGGCTACACTCTAGGCAATCTCTTCTGCTGATGTGTGTATTCTCTCCGCTGGCTATCTGGTCAACAGGCTACACTCTAGACAGTCTCTTCTGCTGATGTGTGTATTCTCTCTTCTCTCCACTGGCTATCTGGTCAACAGGCTACACTCTAGGCAGTCTCTTCTGCTGATGTGTGTGGGTCTGGTAGTGGTACTCTCTCTATTCTACTCTTTTCCTTTCGGCATGGTTAATACCTGCCTGGCACCCGAACAAAATCTTTCTTTACCCCTCTCTAATAAATACCGCTACAAGTGTATGTAAACTTCTGACCCACTGGGAATGTGATGAAAGAAATAAAAGCTGAAATAAATCATTCTCTATACTATTATTCTGACATTTCACATTCTTAAAATAAAGTGGTGATCCTAACTGACCGAAGACAGGGAACTTTTACTAGGATCAAATCAAAATCAAATGTTATTTTTTCATAAAGCCCTTCTTAGATCAACTGATATCTCAAAATGCTGTACAGAAACCCAGCCTAAAACCCCAAACAACAAGCAATGCAGGTGTAGAAGCACGATGGCTAGGAAAAACTCCCTAGAAAGGCCAAAACCTAGGAAGAAACCTAGAGAGGAACCAGGCTATGAGGGGTGGCCAGTCCTCTTCTGGCTGTGCCAGAGATTATAACAGAACATGGCCAAGATGTTCATAAATGACCAGCAGGGTCAAATAATAATAATCACAGTAGTTATCGAGGGTGTAGCAGGTCAGCACCTATACCGCTCCTGCTGTCTCTAGAGAGTTGAAAACAGCAGGTCTGGGCCAGGTAGCATGTCCGGTGTACAGGTCAAGGTTCACCGGACGTGTCAGGAATTGTAAAAAAAAAAAAAAAATCTATTTGGCTAAGGTGTATGTAAACTTCCGACTTCAACTGTGTGTATATATATCTCTATATTCATATTCCGGACTCTGACAATTTTCTTTCTTTTTACTTTTTCGATTATGTGTGTATTGCAAGGTATTGTTACTGCGCTGTTGGGGTTAGAAACAAGCATTTCATCTGCAAATCTGTGTATGTGAACAATAAAGTTAGATTTGATTTTGAGATCACAGCCAGGGCCTGCCATTATCAACGGCCATCTTGGAGCAGTTTGGGTTAAGTGCTCATGGGCACATCGGCTGATTTTTCACCTTGTCGGCTCGGGGATTCAAACGAGTGACTTTTCTGTTACTAGCCCAACACTCTAGTCTAACCGCTAGGCTATATGTGTAACTGATGTGAAATGGCTAGCTAGTTATTAGGGTGCGCGCTAATAGCGTTTCAATCGGTGATGTCACTCGCTCTGAGACCTTGAAGTAGTTGTTCTCCTTGCTCTGCAAGGGCCGCGGCTTTTGTGGAGTGATGGGTAACGATGCTTCGAGGGTGGCTGTTGTCGATGTGTGCAGAGGGTCCCTGGTTCGAGCCCAGGTAGGGGCGAGGAAAGGGATGAAAGGAGTACTGTTACATATGCCTATGCCTTTTCTGTTACCAGCCCAACACTCTAGTCTAACCGCTAGGCTAAATGCCTATGCCTTTTCTGTTACTAGCCCAACACTCTAGTCTAACCGCTAGGCTAAATGCCTATGACCAGGTTGATCCTAACTGGACAACTAAAAATGAATAGTTGGTCCCCCATGTTGAGTACGGTCAGGGCTATACAGAGTTATATTATTTACAGAAGAGGGAAGTGAAGTATTTTGGAGTGATCAGATAGAGCTTCCTGTATGAAAATAATGCACAAACAATGCACATGGCATTAGTTGCAGGAAAGCCCATTGTCCAGCAGATGTCGCTAATGTTCTGTAGATACTAGAGCCAGACATGTTCCTTTAACTTTAGTGTTTGCCTTTCTAGGATCAGTTCACTCTCAACAACGCCAAACATTAACCCTTGGTGGGAAAAATGCCAAACTGATCACAGATCAGCGTCTGTCTCGGGCTGGTGGCAGCTTCCTTCATGCACCATGTGGGCGGAGTCACTGGGGGCGGGGCTAGGGGGTACAATATCACATTACACAATGTCACGATCGTCGTCAGGGTGGAAATGACAGGACCAAGGTGCAGCGTAGTGAGCGTACATTTCTTTCAATGTTATAAATGTCGCCAACAGAACAAGAAATACCAAAACCGAACGTGAAGCTGACTAGGGCTATACAGGCCACTAACACAGACACCTACCCACAAACACCAAAGGAAAACAGGCTGCCTAAGTATGATTCCCAATCAGAGACAATGATAGACAGCTGTCCCTGATTGAGAATCATACCCGGCCAAAACATAGAAACAGAAAACATAGAAATAAAGAAACTAGAATGCCCACCCTAGTCACACCCTGGCCTAACCAACATAGAGAATAAAAGCCTCTCTATGGCCAGGGCGTGACACACAAGGACCTTAAGGGACATACAGACACTTATCATTCGAACAGCTTTTTTGTTAATAGAGTATTTAATTGTCTTAAAATACAGTTCAATTTCTTTTTGTAAGGTAAGAGCACATCTCTCCACAATAGTGTAAGATCTTCATACATTTATTCCATTATAAATCTACTGATGTCTTGCCACAGTTTTCTTACATGAATACAATGCCAAAAAAGATGCAACACTGTTTCTGGGTGGTCATTACAAAAGGAGCAATTTGAGTTGATGTTTTCCTTAAACTTCTTCATATAGTGGTTGGCAGGATAATATTTATTAATAATTTTAAAGGAAACTTCCTTAATTTTGTAAACAAGTAGGTATGTGTGTGTGGCAACATCCAAACTTTTTTCCAACAGATATTATCAATAAATCTGTTCCAATAAGGTGTCTTTGGCTATGCCGGATTAAGTGATATGACATGCTATTCTATAAAATCCTTTCTCTGTAATTAATATTACCTGATTGAGCTAATCATGTAAATGTAATTAACTCGGGGCACCACGAAAGAGTGTTTATAGAGCTGTTATCTTCCGAATAAACTCTGAAAGACCTAGTAATATTTTACATCAATAGCAGTCAATATTAATCGTCACCTTATTTCAGTATCATTTGAAAGTTGTAAATTCTTGGTTATCTTCACGAACCCTGGCTAACAAGTTGAATCAGCAATACAAAATTGGGTTTAATTATTTATTTACTAAATACCTAACTAATCACACAGAATTACATATACACAGAATGCAAATTATGTCATACAGAAAACGTCCCGGACGGAGCCGACAATTTCTGGTTACACAAAGGAGAGGGGGTTGGGTTTGAGTGAAAGAGCGGGAAGACTGAGGAACAAAGGGAGAAGCCACGCTATCGTAAATACAGTATCTTATGCATTCTAAATTACCGCCCATTTGGAAAATGCAATAAATATTTACTCTGAGCTGCGCTTCGGTAGGTTGGTCGTAGATGCTGGCCGTGTTGCCCAACAGAGATCTTCCTGTCCTCGGAAGAATGTCTCTGGTGGTAAATTGGATACGTCGTTGTATCGTCGTTGTGTGTTACACTGGATACGTCGTCCGTCCTTTCCTAGCCCACGTTTACAGCTGCCGCTGCTAACTCAACGGCTAGGATGTCTCACTTCTTTAGTGAATAAGAGTTCAAAGTTCATACCATTCACAACCAAAACTCATGCTTTTCAGGTTGGCTTAGTTCTGTAGTTGACATGTTAGTCCTTTTCAACGTATGGATCGTCGTCCTATCGTCCTCGGAACATAAGGTTACATTCTCGTCAAGGGCTTATATAGTGGAGGGAGAGAAGGGTGTGTTTCATAGTGTATAACCCATGTCTCTTCACAGGGTTAAACACTGATTGAGCAGAGCTCTAACCTTATGAAAACCCAATTCTCTCATTTAGAAGCTAAAATTACATTTCATCTTTTCACAAATAGTTTCATATTCAAACATTTAAATTGCACAACAATTCCATGTGAATCTGATAACTAGGATGTGTAGACTTCCCAGATACAGTTTGTCATCCTGTCATCAGTCATAATGTCTCAGATGACAACCGAACTGACATCATATTCATTAAGTACCAACGCATATTTTCAACTGGTTCTTTTACCGAAATATGGTTCCTTTCCCTCCACTTGTTTGATTTTCCCAGACTCTCTATGTTTAACAAAGGCTATTCAAGAGTCACTCTGTAGAGTCGAGAGAGGGAAGGGAGAAAGGTATTTATGGGGGGGGGGGTTGGGTCATAAAGGTCATAAACCCTACCCACAGGCCAACGTCATAATTAAAGGCACAATTCATTCAAATCCAGACGGAAAATATTTACACAAGAAGCAACCTAATATCACACAGTCAAACTCTTCAGTCATTTAGTAAGTTCACCATTCTGCGATTTCTCACCGTTAAACCTCATCCAAAATATACAGAAAAATATAAATGCAACATGTAAAGTGTTGGTCCCAAGTTTGATGAGCAACGTCCTGCTGAAACAAGGCTCCTACAGCTCTATTGTTGTTGAATGGACCAAAAGAGAAACAAATCATTCCTACTGATGAGTCAACAGGGTTAATGGAAGGTAGGCTCTGAGGGTCTTGACACGTTCCTGAATAATAAAGCAACACCTGAGGGAATGGCATCTAAGACAATTGCAAAATCTTTAGGCATTACGGGGACTTTGTAAAGTGATAAGAATTCCTTATAACTGAGTAAAAGACCCTCTGCATTTACCAGTTGGCTCACCAATAGGATATTATTTCGGAACCAATATTCTAAAAACAAAGAAGTATTTTTATACAATATGCCCCAATTATTCCATATATAATATCTGTGTGGAGAAAAATTATGTTTATAAATTAAGGACCATGACAAGAAAACCTGCCGATGAAAAGCAGAAAGTTTCACTGGAACTTGGTCAATATATAATAACCAACATGAAGTTAAGGCCACCGAAAGTAGAGAAGACATGATGAGGAATAAAATCCCAGATAGAAGTGGGTCTGATTAGGAATTGTTTTATCCAATTGATCTTAAAAGTATTTTCTGAGGTAGTAAAGTCCAGAAAATTCAGCCCACCATTCTCATAAGTGTCCATTACAACAGTTTTCCTAATGGGTACGGTTTCTCCACCGAAAGTTGAAAAGCATCTGGTCTATCTCCTTGCTTATTTTACCGTCAAGATATATAGATAGAGCGCCATACGTTAGTCTAGAGATACCTTCAGTCTTGGTTATTAGGACTCTTCCTTTTAAAGATAAGTCCCTCTGTGGCCATTGATTTAGCCTCTTCTGGGGTTTTTTAATAAGAGGGTTAAAATGTAGTAAGCCTCTAGACTTCTGATCCTTTGTAATGGTTATGCTTAAATATGTACGTTCTTCTTTCACTAATATGAATGTGTCACACAATCTTTGACAGCTATGAGTTCACATTTATTAATGTTTAGATACAGACCAGAGGCTTTGGAACAGGATTGTATCACATTGATCGATATGGGAAGTTGGTTTGCGTCTTTCAGAAGAAGTGTAGTATCGTCAGCCAGCTGGTTTATAATCATTTCTTTACCAGCTATGGAAATACCTTGTACAGGACTATTATTTAAAGAATTTGTAAGAAGTTGGATGATTAATAAAAACAGGTACGGAGAGATGGGACAACCTTGCCTAATTCCTCTCTTTCCTCTCTTCAAAAAATGCGAGGATGGAAGCAAATGTAAGTGATTATAACGTCATAACGAATCATGCAAAACATGTACAGTTGACAGGAATTTGTTGGGTTAATGTATTTTTTTAAATCATAAAGTTCATTTACAAAAATCGCTATTTTGCAAGCTAGCTGGCTAGCTTTATGGGTGTTGTGACATGAGTATGAAATTGTAATTCTGGTTGTTTAATGTTTTAGGGACTCCTGAAACAACCAGAAAACCAGGCTGTCATCTTGTGGATGTAAAGAATCTAGCTAGCTAAAGCATTTACTGCAAATTTAATGTACAATTTTGTAAGCTTGTCTTGCTGATATTTGCCATGCAATGCATAGATGAAATAACGTAACTATTGAAATAAAGTAACTATCTTTGGTCTTGCTTATTGTGCAGTGGAGGATACAAATCCCTGTATGCCTATGGATGTGTAGCTAGCTATCTAGCCGATCTGTGTATGGACCCAAACGTTTGGTAAACATATTAGTTCAGAACCTCAGCTATCATAGCCAGTTGTATCAACTTCAAAACAGTCTGAATGACATTAATGAAGCCTATGGATTGAGTAGAATATAATATAACTTTGTGCCAAGGATGCAAATCATATATACATGTAGTTATTACCATGCATTGTGGCCTGTACATTTAATGTATTCACTGATCATGTGATCTACCTTGGCAAATAAAGGTGCAGTTCAGGTATGAATGTCTGTGAGATTATTGTTCAGTCATATCCAATACCAGGAGTATCACATTCCAGTCTTTGAATGATGATGTGTCTGCGTGTATCACAATTATACACTTCAACAGTGTTGACCAATCCTGCTCCTGGGACATCAATGGTAACTAATTGTAACTAATAGGTAACTAATTGTAACTAATAGGTAACTAATTGTAACTAATAGGCTAGAAACAGGATTCAACTAGTTAAAGGCTGATTTGTAATTCATATATACAGAAAAACAGTACACTGCACTTCCTATGCATTATGTAAATACTCTAAAACCGGTTCATCTCAATATCTAATGGCCTTGATCTGCATTGATCTGATAAACACAGGACAGGTGGAGTATTTCATCAAATGAGAGACTTTATTTCAACCAGTGGAGAATGTGAAACGCTTTATTGAAAGAAGTTCATTATCCAAGTGTTATAAATACATATTATAAACATTATAATTATTATAAATAAGTTCAATCTGTTGTTCATTATGAAAACAGGAAGAGAGGTGAAGAAGACAGAACAGAGATGATTAATGAATCACAGATATTCTCTCAGTTCATCACAATTACATAATAGTGTCCAGTCGGGCCTGAATGTTATCTTAAGAGCGAATGAGGTGGCAATGACGGAACTGGCATCCTCTCTCACATCAAAACCTGCAGACGAGAGACAGATGGATAGAGAGAGAGCATGTTTAAGCCTTGTTTTTTTTATTATTCTAACACGGTCATCATAATCATCAGGAGGTGAAATGCAAAACTGACCTTGGGTCATTAACTCTGGGACTACTACATCTCTGTCTGTATTTCAATGTAAAGCATCTCTTTAATAATACTTCCTGTATAATATAAACTGACCTTGGATCATTAACTCTGGGACTACTACATCTCTGTCTGTATTTCAATGTAAAGCATCTCTTTAATAATACTTCCTGTTGACCTGACCAAGTGACCTCTCACGTCTGATCATGCTGTGCCCTCCATGTAGCTAGTTCAGATGCGGGAGGGGTTCACTGACACAGCTGATATAACCTAGAGGATTTAGGGAGAAGAGGAGAGAGGGATGAAGTGAAGGAGAGAGACTGTTATTGAGAAAATAAGGTAGTTAAAGAGACAAGTGTTCAACAGGAATCTGTGTGTTGCCTCACCTGGTGTCCACCACACTAAGTGGCTGCAGAGTACTTTATGCTGAAAAACATGGACACACAGGGACAAACAATACAGCATAGTTATAGAAATAATGAAGTGTCTAACTATTCTCCATGGTTGGCCCTCTTGCCCATTCTTTGAAGGTGGAGGAAGCCACAGTTATACACCTGAGCCTGCTTACTGCACAACACAATCCATCAATCAGATTGATACATGAGTGTGTAGGTGTGGGTTATAGGGTGTCTAATTGTTCTAAACTTTTTCAATATGGGTGATTTAAAATAACCTGTTTTGTTTTTGTACAGTCATCACACCCTTACCTAAACAGCACCCTCACCTGAGAAGTAGATATCAAAGGGAGAGAAACTGAATTGAATAACTGCAGTTATCCAAAGAGACTTTGGTTGTGTGTAGTCTATGGTGTTGCCAGGGAACAGCACCCTCTTTGAAGAAGTAGGAGGTGAAGATCTCCTGCACACGGATTGCCTCTCTTGTTGCGTTGTTGGACCCCATCCTTGAAACATCCTGCAGAGCAGCAGACTTCTCCTCTGGGACACGGCGGCGAGCTGCAGATCCCCTCCTGGTCCTCGAGTCCATCCTCATGAAGTTACGCAGGACACAGCTGGGTTCACACACCTGAATTCCTCCAGGCGACAGTCCCAGATGGCCCTGGTCACCCAACCTTGCCGTGCCCTACACGGTAACTGTAGGCAATTGTTTTGAAGGAATCTCCAGTTAAAAGGTATCTGTAGGAATATGGAAGACAATGTAATTATTAGACTTTTACATCACCAGGTCATTGTGGATTACTAAAGTATAATATCCCTGATAACAAATCATGATAACATTGGCTTGATAGATGCATGTGCACACGCATGTGCATGTGACAATAACAGGATCATATCAAGGATAGCATCACAAATGAATACATAAATACCACTTGAAGCTTGATGATGAGTTGATCATTTGAATCAGGCTGGTTGAACTTTAAACATCTGAACTATTCTCTACTGAACTTATATCTACTGAACTATTCTCTACTGAACTATTCTCTACTGAACTATTCTCTACTGAACTATTCTCTACTGAACTATTCTCTACTGAACTATTCTCTACTGAACTATTCTCTACTGAACTATTCTCTACTGAACTATTCTCTACTGAACTATTCTCTACTGAACTATTCTCTACTGAACTATTCTCTACTGAACTATTCTCTACTGAACTATTATCTACTGAACTATTCTCTACTGAACTATTCTCTACTGAACTATTCTCTACTGAACTATTCTCTACTGAACTGAACTATTCTCTACTGAACTATTCTCTACTGAACTATTCTCTACTGAACTATTATCTACTGAACTATTCTCTACTGAACTGAACTATTCTCTACTGAACTATTCTCTACTGAACTATTATCTACTGAACTATTATCTACTGAACTATTCTCTACTGAACTATTATCTACTGTACTGAACTATTCTCTACTGAACTATTCTCTACTGAACTATTCTCTACTGAACTATTCTCTACTGAACTATTCTCTACTGTACTGAACTATTCTCTACTGAACTATTCTCTACTGAACTATTCTCTACTGAACTATTCTCTACTGAACTATTCTCTACTGTACTGAACTATTCTCTACTGAACTATTATCTACTGAACTATTCTCTACTGAACTATTCTCTACTGAACTATTCTCTACTGAACTATTCTCTACTGTACTGAACTATTCTCTACTGAACTATTCTCTACTGAACTATTCTCTACTGAACTATTCTCTACTGTACTGAACTATTCTCTACTGAACTATTCTCTACTGAACTATTATCTACTGCACTATTCTCTACTGAACTATTCTCTACTGAACTATTCTCTACTGAACTATTCTCTACTGAACTATTCTCTACTGTACTGAACTATTCTCTACTGAACTATTCTCTACTGAACTATTCTCTACTGAACTATTCTCTACTGAACTGAACTATTCTCTACTGAACTATTCTCTACTGAACTATTATCTACTGAACTGAACTATTCTCTACTGAACTATTCTCTACTGAACTGAACTATTCTCTACTGAACTGAACTATTCTCTACTGAACTATTCTCTACTGAACTATTATCTACTGAACTATTCTCTACTGAACTATTCTCTACTGAACTATTATCTACTGAACTGAACTATTCTCTACTGAACTATTATCTACTGAACTATTATCTACTGAACTATTCTCTACTGAACTATTCTCTACTGAACTGAACTATTCTCTACTGAACTATTCTCTACTGAACTATTATCTACTGAACTATTCTCTACTCTACTGAACTATTCTCTACTGAACTGAACTATTCTCTACTGAACTATTCTCTACTGAACTATTCTCTACTGAACTGAACTATTCTCTACTGAACTATTCTCTACTGAACTATTCTCTACTGAACTATTCTCTACTGAACTATTCTCTACTGAACTATTATCTACTGAACTATTCTCTACTGAACTATTCTCTACTGAACTATTCTCTACTGAACTATTCTCTACTGAACTATTCTCTACTGAACTTTTCTGTACTGAACTATTCTCTACTGAACTATTCTCTACTGAACTATTCTCTACTGAACTATTCTCTACTGAACTGAACTATTCTCTACTGAACTATTCTCTACTCTACTGAACTATTCTCTACTGAACTGAACTATTCTCTACTGAACTATTCTCTACTGAACTGAACTATTCTCTACTGAACTATTCTCTACTGAACTATTCTCTACTGAACTATTATCTACTGAACTATTATCTACTGAACTATTCTCTACTGAACTATTCTCTACTGAACTATTCTCTACTGAACTATTCTGTACTGAACTATTATCTACTGAACTATTCTCTACTGAACTATTATCTACTGAACTGAACTATTATCTACTGAACTATTATCTACTGAACTGAACTATTCTCTACTGAACTATTCTCTACTGAACTATTATCTACTGAACTATTCTCTACTGAACTATTCTCTACTGAACTATTATCTACTGAACTATTCTCTACTGAACTATTCTCTACTGAACTATTCTCTACTGAACTATTCTCTACTCTACTGAACTATTCTCTACTGAACTGAACTATTCTCTACTGAACTATTCTCTACTGAACTATTCTCTACTGAACTGAACTATTCTCTACTGAACTATTCTCTACTGAACTATTCTGTACTGAACTATTATCTACTGAACTATTCTCTACTGAACTATTCTCTACTGAACTATTCTGTACTGAACTATTATCTACTGAACTGAACTATTCTGTACTGAACTATTCTCTACTGAACTATTCTCTACTGAACTTTTCTGTACTGAACTATTCTCTACTGAACTATTCTCTACTGAACTATTCTCTACTGAACTATTCTCTACTGAACTGAACTATTCTGTACTGAACTATTCTCTACTCTACTGAACTATTCTCTACTGAACTGAACTATTCTCTACTGAACTATTATCTACTGAACTGAACTATTCTCTACTGAACTATTCTCTACTGAACTATTCTCTACTGAACTATTATCTACTGAACTATTATCTACTGAACTATTCTCTACTGAACTATTCTCTACTGAACTATTCTCTACTGAACTATTCTCTACTGAACTATTCTGTACTGAACTATTATCTACTGAACTATTCTCTACTGAACTATTATCTACTGAACTGAACTATTATCTACTGAACTATTATCTACTGAACTGAACTATTCTCTACTGAACTATTCTCTACTGAACTATTCTCTACTGAACTATTCTCTACTGAACTATTATCTACTGAACTATTCTCTACTGAACTATTATCTACTGTACTGAACTATTCTCTACTGAACTATTCTCTACTGAACTATTATCTACTGAACTATTATCTACTGAACTATTCTGTACTGTACTGAACTATTCTCTACTGAACTATTCTCTACTGAACTATTCTCTACTGAACTATTCTCTACTGAACTGAACTATTCTCTACTGAACTATTCTCTACGGAACTATTCTCTACTGAACTATTCTCTACTGAACTATTATCTACTGAACTGAACTATTCTCTACTGAACTATTCTCTACTGAACTGAACTATTCTCTACTGAACTGAACTTTTCTCTACTGAACTATTCTCTACTGAACTATTATCTACTGAACTATTCTCTACTGAACTATTCTCTACTGAACTATTATCTACTGAACTGAACTATTCTCTACTGAACTATTCTCTACTGAACTATTATCTACTGAACTATTCTCTACTGAACTATTCTCTACTGAACTGAACTATTCTCTACTGAACTATTCTCTACTGAACTATTATCTACTGAACTATTCTCTACTCTACTGAACAATTCTCTACTGAACTGAACTATTCTCTACTGAACTATTCTCTACTGAACTATTCTCTACTGAACTGAACTATTCTCTACTGAACTATTATCTACTGAACTATTCTCTACTGAACTATTCTCTACTGAACTATTCTCTACTGAACTATTCTCTACTGAACTATTCTCTACTGAACTATTATCTACTGAACTATTCTCTACTGAACTATTCTCTACTGAACTATTCTGTACTGAACTATTCTCTACTGAACTATTCTCTACTGAACTTTTCTGTACTGAACTATTCTCTACTGAACTATTCTCTACTGAACTATTCTCTACTGAACTATTCTCTACTGAACTGAACTATTCTGTACTGAACTATTCTCTACTCTACTGAACTATTCTCTACTGAACTGAACTATTCTCTACTGAACTATTCTCTACTGAACTGAACTATTCTCTACTGAACTATTCTATACTGAACTATTATCTACTGAACTATTATCTACTGAACTATTCTCTACTGAACTATTCTCTACTGAACTGAACTATTCTCTACTGAACTATTCTCTACTGAACTATTCTCTACTGAACTATTCTGTACTGAACTATTATCTACTGAACTATTCTCTACTGAACTATTATCTACTGAACTGAACTATTATCTACTGAACTATTATCTACTGAACTGAACTATTCTCTACTGAACTATTCTCTACTGAACTATTATCTACTGAACTATTCTCTACTGAACTATTCTCTACTGAACTATTATCTACTGAACTATTATCTACTGAACTATTCTCTACTGAACTATTCTCTACTGAACTATTCTCTACTGAACTATTCTCTACTGTACTGAACTATTCTCTACTGAACTATTCTCTACTGAACTATTATCTACTGAACTATTATCTACTGAACTATTCTGTACTGTACTGAACTATTCTCTACTGAACTATTCTCTACTGAACTATTCTCTACTGAACTATTCTCTACTGAACTATTCTCTACTGAACTATTCTCTACTGAACTATTCTCTACTGAACTGAACTATTCTCTACTGAACTATTCTCTACTGAACTGAACTATTCTCTACTGAACTGAACTATTCTCTACTGAACTATTCTCTACTGAACTATTCTCTACTGAACTATTCTCTACTGAACTATTCTCTACTGAACTATTCTCTACTGAACTGAACTATTCTCTACTGAACTGAACTATTCTCTACTGAACTATTCTCTACTGAACTATTCTCTACTGAACTATTCTCTACTGAACTATTCTCTACTGAACTATTCTCTACTGAACTATTCTCTACTGAACTGAACTATTCTCTACTGAACTATTCTCTACTGAACTGAACTATTCTCTACTGAACTGAACTATTCTCTACTGAACTATTATCTACTGAACTATTCTCTACTGAACTATTATCTACTGAACTATTCTCTACTGAACTATTCTCTACTGAACTGAACTATTCTCTACTGAACTATTCTCTACTGAACTATTATCTACTGAACTATTCTCTACTGAACTATTCTCTACTGAACTGAACTATTCTCTACTGAACTATTCTCTACTGAACTATTATCTACTGAACTATTCTCTACTCTACTGAACAATTCTCTACTGAACTGAACTATTCTCTACTGAACTATTCTCTACTGAACTATTCTCTACTGAACTGAACTATTCTCTACTGAACTATTCTCTACTGAACTATTATCTACTGAACTATTCTCTACTGAACTATTCTCTACTGAACTATTCTCTACTGAACTATTATCTACTGAACTATTCTCTACTGAACTATTCTCTACTGAACTATTCTCTACTGAACTATTCTCTACTGAACTATTCTCTACTGAACTTTTCTGTACTGAACTATTCTCTACTGAACTATTCTCTACTGAACTATTCTCTACTGAACTATTCTCTACTGAACTGAACTATTCTGTACTGAACTATTCTCTACTCTACTGAACTATTCTCTACTGAACTGAACTATTCTCTACTGAACTATTCTCTACTGAACTGAACTATTCTCTACTGAACTATTCTCTACTGAACTATTCTCTACTGAACTATTCTCTACTGAACTATTCTCTACTGAACTATTATCTACTGAACTGAACTATTCTCTACTGAACTATTCTCTACTGAACTATTCTCTACTGAACTATTCTCTACTGAACTATTATCTACTGAACTATTCTCTACTGAACTATTATCTACTGAACTGAACTATTATCTACTGAACTATTATCTACTGAACTGAACTATTCTCTACTGAACTATTCTCTACTGAACTATTCTCTACTGAACTATTCTCTACTGAACTATTCTCTACTGAACTATTCTCTACTGAACTATTCTCTACTGTACTGAACTATTCTCTACTGAACTATTCTCTACTGAACTATTATCTACTGAACTATTATCTACTGAACTATTCTGTACTGTACTGAACTATTCTCTACTGAACTATTCTCTACTGAACTATTCTCTACTGAACTATTCTCTACTGAACTGAACTATTCTCTACTGAACTATTCTCTACTGAACTATTCTCTACTGAACTATTCTCTACTGAACTGAACTATTCTCTACTGAACTGAACTATTCTCTACTGAACTATTCTCTACTGAACTATTCTCTACTGAACTATTCTCTACTGAACTATTATCTACTGTACTGAACTATTCTCTACTGAACTATTATCTACTGAACTATTATCTACTGAACTATTCTCTACTGAACTATTCTCTACTGAACTGAACTATTCTCTACTGAACTATTCTCTACTGAACTATTATCTACTGAACTATTCTCTACTCTACTGAACTATTCTCTACTGAACTGAACTATTCTCTACTGAACTATTCTCTACTGAACTATTCTCTACTGAACTGAACTATTCTCTACTGAACTATTATCTACTGAACTATTCTGTACTGAACTATTCTCTACTGAACTATTCTCTACTGAACTATTCTGTACTGAACTATTATCTACTGAACTATTCTCTACTGAACTATTCTCTACTGAACTATTCTGTACTGAAACTATTCTCTACTGAACTATTCTCTACTGAACTTTTCTGTACTGAACTATTCTATACTGAACTATTCTCTACTGAACTATTCTCTACTGAAACTATTCTCTACTGAACTGAACTATTCTGTACTGAACTATTCTCTACTCTACTGAACTCTCTACTGAACTGAACTATTCTTACTGAACTATTCTCTACTGAACTGAACTATTCTCTACTGAACTATTCTCTACTGAACTATTCTCTACTGAACTATTATCTACTGAACTATTATCTACTGAACTATTCTCTACTGAACTATTCTCTACTGAACTGAACTATTCTCTACTGAACTGAACAATTCTCTACTGAACTGAACTATTCTCTACTGAACTGAACTATTCTCTACTGAACTGAACTATTCTCTACTGAACTATTCTCTACTGAACTATTCTCTACTGAACTATTCTCTACTGAACTATTCTCTACTGAACTATTATCTACTGAACTATTCTCTACTGAACTATTATTACTGACTGAACTATTATCTACTGAACTATTATCTATGAACTGAACTATTCTCTACTGAACTATTCTCTACTGAACTATTCTCTACTGAACTATTCTCTACTGAACTATTCTCTACGAACTATTCTCTACTGAACTATTCTCTACTGAACATTCTCTACTGAACTATTCTTACTGTACTGAACTATTCTCTACTGAACTATTCTCTACTGAACTATTATCTACTGAACTATTATCTACTGAACTATTCTCTACTGTACTGAACTATTCTCTACTGAACTATTCTTACTGAACTATTCTCACATGACTATCTCTACTGAAACTGAACTGTATCTACTGAACT